>NW_028279630.1:0-85154 GCF_059751315.1 Micrasema longulum
TAGTGTAGTTGCGTGCGATGCTCGGTTATGTGGTCAAATTTGCGAAGATTAAAGATATAACGAATAAAAATATTCTGCAATAGTTTTAACTCATCAAGCAATTTAGTGTTAGCATCTGAATAACATACATCCGCGTAGTGAAGGAGTGGAAGAAGTAAGCTCTGGACTAATGTTTGCTTAACATTAATTAGCAAGAAATTCCGTAATCTTTTAAGTGAGTGCAAACTGCCATAAAGTTTATGACTAACTTCGTTAACCTGATCGTGCCACCCTAAATGCTTATGAATGATAATACCTTAGTTTTTTACTAAAGTCATAAATGGAATTTCTGTACTTAAAAGTAAAACCTTTATGTTAAAATTTATTGAATAGAAATGTAGATCATGTGAACTTCCGTCATATGCTATTATTGGCAAAGTTGGTGATTTCAGCTCCTATAAAAGACAATTTAACAACAAAAAAAACAATATTGACATGCCAATGGTAGATGTTCATAGCGTGTCAAAAAATCATCAATCTAGACAGGAAGCTGATTAATATGTTTCATATATAAGAACATAGTTTTAGTTTCTTGAAAATCCTTTCTCGTTTTATTGATGTTAGTATGTTTTTTTTTTTTGTTTTTTTTTAATTTTTACACTTTTTGGACAATTGATGTGAAAGTATGTACAATTATGTATAAAATAAATAATACATTGATACTCTGGAACGTGCCTGTGGGCCGGCCAGTGGAGTGGCTACATCCATAACTAAAAATAAAATTATGTTGAATGTACCAATTTTACAAACATTTTCAATTGTAAACTTTGTACCTTGTATATTATATTGGATTCCAAATAAATAAATAAAAAAAATAAATAGAACCATTATCCAAGGAGAAAATACGGAAATGCGTTTTTATGAATAAAAGTCAGACGGTTTATTCTCTTAATATTTTGAAAGAGCGTATTGAGCTCTCAAGGACAAAATTTTTTTTCAGGAGAGGGGTTGAGGACAGTATTTTGGGAGGGATTTGAGTTAGAAACTCCCTTATAACTTTTTATTTATTTTAGTTTGTTTTTTTTTTTTAAATCAAATGTTTGTCATTGTTTATTTAATATATGAAAAAATACAATAAATGCCTCAAACATTACTTTGTTTCCTCAGAATCCTGAATCGTGTTTTAATATATTTTTTAGATATATTTATCCCTTTTCTTTCCTTGGTTCCTCTTTCTCTTTCCTTCCATACTCATCATCTGATTCCGCATTTCTCATAATTTAATGTGTAAACATCCATATAGGTAGATAGAGTGTCATCGGAAAGCGTCTGGATTTTTTAACAATGTTTTGTTTTTGGATTTTTTTTGTACATGTATTGTTTATTAGTTAAGGTATAACTAGGTGTTCAAATTTTATTTGTACAACTATCTAAATAAATACATTACATTACATAACATAATGTTAAAAAAAAAAAAAAATTGCAAGTCTTATCTCTTAATTAAAAAACAGCTGATATTTTTAATCCATTAGGTTTTTTTATGCATGTATTTTCATTTCATTCTTCTTTTAACCAGTCTGTTTTTTGGTTGGCTGGAAGATATTGCTTTTAGCAATTAGTTTGCCAAAGTACTTATTCTTTGAACTCGAGGTTTTAAAATAAATAAATATATTGTTTGTTTTTTTGTTATTTTTTAATGTTCTTGTTTTCCATAATATTATTGTTGTACTATGTTAAGTATTTTAATGTTGGGTGTTAACATTGGTTGTGTTCGTTTTTTCAAAATTTTAGAATGAGGACCAAAATGGTAAAACAAAATGGTAAAGATAAAATGGAAACATAAAAGTTTTTTGTAACATTTCTTCAATTTTTATACAAATCTAGACAATTTTAATTATTCTTACTTCTACATTAATTATTTCTAACAAACAAAGAAACGACTACATCACTCAAATCTTTTTTCTCTGGCTAAGTTTTTTATGGCGTGTCTAATGTTCATTTCTAAATTACTTCCCTTCAATAAGTAGAATGAAAAAAATACTTCCAACGCCAGCCTGTTTCTTTTCTCAGTAATAATCAATCACTTCTCTACTAACTGAAGTTTGTTAACGTCTACATGATTTAGATATTCTGCGAAAAAACTACTCTTCAACTGATACCCTATATTATTCCTCTACGCGTGAGGAGCGACATTTATAAAATAGGATTTAGGTAAAAATTTTGATGGCTAGGTATTTGAACAATATATTTCTGTCACTCTCTCGCAAATACCCCTCCGATACGATGCGAAAAAAACCAACTGCGCGTCACGATGGACTGATTTTGGCCGTCTGAAATCGACAAAATCGACTTTTCGCTGTCCCGTTTTTCGCACCACAAAACTGAACCAATTTTGATGTCAACAATGTTTTGAGTTTGTCTAAATTTTTGTAGACAAGTACTGAATTCTACACCCTAGGGACCTGTTAATATTAACATGTTACAACAGAGATGAAGAACTTTTTAGATAAAGGAATAAAGAAGTCTAGACGCAGTATATAAAGTGACTAGTTAAACCAGCCAATGACAGGTTATTAGCCCTGTAGACGTCTAGACATCTATATTCCTTGCTCTAAAAAGTTCTTCATCTCTGTTGTAATATGTTACTATTTTGATGTATTTTTTAGTATCAGAATAAAAATTGTCTGTGTCAGTAGGTATCTTTTCCGTTTATTTTTTTTTAAACATACATGAAACGCCCAGGGGGCTTTTACAATACAAATTTGCTAATAAAACACATAATAAAGTTTACAAACAATAATAAGCAGCAGTTATGCCCTCTATACAAAGGTTAACTTCGCGCTCAGCCATCGTACTGGCTGGGCGTGAAATATAGTTGCTCTCCAACCGCAGCTTAAAATTTGAAAATAAGTTGTTAACTGTTAGAAAACATGTGTTTATACGTTTTTAATGTGTAGTCATGTTAAAGACAAACAGTAAACAAAATAACACCTTTTTTTATGGCATTGTTTTACACTTTATTCTCATCAAAATATGTGACGAATGGTAAACATTGGAAACTTTCAAACAATGGTGCGCCTGTAACCTTAAAATCATAAAACTTTTAAATTAATTTAATAAAACCGTTTGGGAATGCATCAACTTTAACTCGGAAGTACCCAAATTTAACTATCTGGAACACTACCCCCCATAATTGATAAATTGTAACAGTGGTACTAAAAGTGAACTCACATTTATTAATAAATACACAATATTTTAATTACCTACCTTATAATAACATACAAAATAATAAATTAAATCTCTCATACACGCGTTTGTTTAATATAATTGTGAATCGGGAATTTAGATAATTAAGAATTGAATTACAATCATTTTTAAAAGCCTCAAAATTTCTTTTTGGAACCCACCAGATCTGCATATCTGAAATAACCTATAACAGGATACGGATGGTAGCGAGAAGCTCCATTCAAGTGACTCAAAAAAATCCAAGGAACGTGTTGATTTTATTATTGAACAATTAGGATACTGTAAAATCTTGCAACCTGACTACGCTCGTCTACACACCTAGCGCGCAACTGAAAAGGCTCTCCGAAACCAGGAGTTTGAACCGATTCCTCACCCTCCTTACTCCCCCGATCTTGCGCCTTGGTATTTTCATTTTTTCTTCTACTTAAAAGAGACCTCAAGGGTAATCATTATACCTCGGACGATGAGGTAAAAGCAGCCACCAAGCCCTGGGTTCGATAAAAGTCGGAAGAATTTTTCTGTGACGGAATGAAAAAACTAGTTAGACGTTGGCGTTGGAGGAAATGTGTTAGGTTTAACGGAATTTTACTTTGATGCACTTATTCCCGATCTTGCTAGTTGTTTTGTTCGTGTTCTACAAGAATGTGTATATTACTTTTAAGCCTGCTCTCGTACGCACTAAACAGCACGTTTCAGGCGCGTGCGGTGAATATTATCAGTAGAGAAAAAATGATAATGTTTTTACATTTAGTGGGTGTGATAATCCATACAGCTAGATGTCCAATTAAAATAATTATTGCATAGAATAACTTTTTTAAATTGCGCTTGAGGTATTATATTAAAAAAAGATTCAATGTTAGTTTTCCATTATAATAATAATAATGATTAAAAGTTAATCGTATATAAATTAATGGAGCACAGGAGCAGGCGCGTCTAGCGGTGGAGCTGGAAACATTTGGACAGTTCCTAAAACTCGAGATGTTCTAAAATTTTGGTTAAATTTCAATAACAGCTATTTAAAACTTAATTCTGTACGTTATAAGAGTCGTTTTTTCTTTATTCAAGTTGGATGCTCTTTTATTAATCTCTGTGAGTCTCGTAAAACAATACGACGACGTTATGAACTTTAATGCGCGTGCGCGGAAATCCGAACATTTGTAATAAGACTGGACTCAAAATGAAGAATATTGTCCGGATTCCAGCGTATCAAACGAATACTATAATCTATAGAAGCCAAGGTACCTTGATATAGGGAATACGCATACGGATTAAGGTATGTATACTGAAAGTATTGTTTCTTCTTCTTCTTTACGTGTCATGTCGGGTCCCCCCGACGTTGACGATCACTTGAGAGAAAGCTTCTCTATCCTGAGCAGTGCGAAACATGCTCGGATGTTTTGAAGTTAAGAAAGCTGTTTTCTTCCGACCCCTCTACGTCCCTCGATCTTCCCCTTCACGACAAGCTGAAGCATGGCATATTGAAGTATTGTTTCAAATTGTATAATTGCGTGCGCTCGAACATTTTCTGCGATAATTTTAATAATATATACTTCATTAGCGAGAAGCCAGTTAGAGTACAACACAATATGGACTCCTTACTACAACGGTCACCAAAATTCTCTTAAAAAAGTCCTAACAAAAATCTTAAGGGATATACATTTTAAACTAAGAATCAGTCATGAATTTTTAAATCACAATTTTTTACTAAATACATTAAACTTGTTAAAATTTTACGATAGAAGAAAAATTATAGACCTTTTAAATGTATTCAAAATTGTAAATTCAATATGGGATTGCCCTGAACTATTATCTCTCATCAACTTCAGGGTGCCTGGAAGAATGACTAGACAGGTGCCACCGTTTTGTAACAACAATTCACGGACAGGGTATACTTGTAATGCCGAATTGAACAGACTCCATGAACTCGGCAATAGTTATTCCCACTTATCTGATATATTTAGTGTAGGGTATTGTTCCTATAGAACAAACCTTTTGAACTTTTTCAAAGATGGTGAATGGTAATTATATTTATTTATTTATGCGTTTCAAAATATATACAACTTTTTTTTCACTTTGCCCAGCTGAATGAAATAGTACTTACGATTTTCTTATTATATTACTTTAAAATATTTTATTATTTAATTTGTTTTTTACATTTATTCTTGAATTGTTTAAATTTTCTACTTAATATGTTGTATAATTTTGGGGTTTAATTTTTTTTATAAATCTCGGGTAAAAGGAAATTTATGTTTTAAAAAGAAAAATATTATGTTACCTATGTTAGTATTATGATTTTTTTGTAAAAGGCAGATTTGCCGTTTACGTTAAGAAAATAATAATATTTTTGGATTTTTTCCATTAATATAATTTTTAAATATGTAATAAATATTCTTATTATCAAATATGCAAGGAAAACGCCGCATTTACATTATGTATGGACGGAACGAACCTGACACGTATGATTATATTTTATTTTTTTCATTTCAAATACGCGTCCCGGTTAGTTTAATGGCGATTAAATCTCAAATAAACTTTCTAACAAACAACAACATCATATAATCACCTGTTTATGAGAAAATGCACTTTAATTACATTTAATGTTATGCACCTGTAATATAATCCGATTGAAAATTATCTTTGGTGTTTATTTTGGATTTCACAAGCACTGAAATGGTTTGTAATATAACTGTCACATGATGCTCTAAAGGATTAATATCTCTTTCTATTTGGAAAATTCAGTCATGAAGCATCTTTTTGTAGTTTTATCTAGTCCTTACAAGTGTTATATTTTCTCTCAGAATAATTAATATTCTCGAAGCAATACATTAGAGTAAATGTGTGTCTCTATTGTTCGCTGATGACCTTAAAATATAAAATAAAACTGATAGTGGAGGATTGTGTTAAATTGCAGACTGATTTGCAAACTTTATTGAGTTGGTGCCATAAAAACGATATGCTATTAAACATTTAAAAGTGCTACTCTATCAGTTGTTCTCGTAAAATTAACCCAATATTTTTTTACTACTCTCTTGGTGACAAACCATTAAGTAGGGTTAACATTATTAAGGATCTCGGGGTTCATTTTGACACAAAATTAAATTTTAAATATCATATAGATTACATAACTCGTAAGTCACTTAAGCTACTGAGGTTCCTTAAGAGAGTAACTAAACCCTTTAAAATACCGGAAACTGTTTCATGTATTTATATGAGTTTGATTTTCAGTAATCTTGAGTATACCTCATGCGTCTGGAGTCCGCAATATCAAAATCATATAAATTCAATAGAATCTGTACAAAAAAGTTCTTAAAGTACCTTTTGTATAAGTTCCAAACTTCTAACCTACGTTCAAATTCAAATTACGAGTAACTTCTAACTCTTTTTCATATTAATTCTCTGATAAAACGTCGCGTTGTTTTCGATATAAAATTTCTGTATAAAATATTAAACTATAAAGTAGATACTAACCTCGTAAATTAAATACAAATAAATGCGGGATTGAAAACACTCAGATATCGGGGAATATTTAAACTGCCTTTCTTTTAAAATAATGCTACATACCACACACCTATGGCCCGCATGTGTCGGGAATATAATAGATACTGCCGAAACAATAAAAATGTCATTTTTCATGATATTTTCTCAGCTTTTGCACACGTACAACTTATTTTTTATTGCCCTGTATCCTGTATAAAAAAATATTCAAAAATATTTATTACATCTTAATATATAAATCTATTTTGTGTAGTTCTATAATTGAAGATATTTATGCATGTAAAGTTGTATCGACGAATGCTTTCAAATTGTATGTTTTCTAGTTTGTATCTTTGTTGAATTACCTAATAAAATAAAATAAAATTAGAGATGTCTTTAAACAATTAATTAAAGTGGACACATTGATTTAGTGCTTTGTCCAATGCGTTTCCTTGTAACTCGTAGCAAAAAAAGAACAAAGGGCCAAAGGTGTGCGTTTCAAATGCTTTTTTACTTGTCTGAAATAAATCTTTATGGGTATCTCGCTTTGATACTAAAATAAAACAAATGGACTACACAGAACTTCCAAGTAAGCCTTTTAAAACATAACACTCGAGTGAACTTTATTTGTATGGAACAAGTGCGCGTTTCGGGAGATTAATATACCCATATGTGGCAGTAGGTTCTTTCACATATATCATTCTAAACTCCCCCATTCCGGAACATCATGCACCTTACAATATTCGTCTGCAGAGACATTATTAACTCCTCTTTCAATAAGGAAGTTTATTTATTTATTTACACTCTTTATCAAAATACAATTTAACATTCACTTTGCCCAGCTAACATGGGTACATACCCCGTTTCAAGCTAAGCAATTACATTTTAATATATAATAATAGTTAACGAGAGCACAGACAAATAAAATATAAACTTATTCATATACACATTTTGATACATATACATACACACATACACATATATACACACATATATAGATGTATATATATACACACATATATACACACACACCTACATACACCCATGCGCATACACATACATACATTCATAAAAACATAGACAATTTATTTATGCGAAACTTCATGGTTGCCATCTAAAAATATATTTTTTTTAATTATTCCTTATTTTTATATTTTATTTTCGACATCCAGTAAGAATCTCCAATCCGTGGCATGCATCAACTTTTCTGACTCCCTACGACCAATGTCATGAAAGAGCGAGGTCAACACCTTGCGCAACTTGACAATACTCCCGTCTTTCCACGATTCTGGCAAAAGGTTATGGACTTTTTTACCTACTTTATAGTGTTATCTCGATGCCAGAACAGTGTTGACCCCTTCACTTAGTATCAGATCCCTATAAGAGTATCTTGTATTGTGGTTGTGGTTGACGCTTGGGTAAATGTCTCTATTTATGTGTGTAACCACTACCGTTCTCAATATATACTGTTGAATAATATTCAGTTCTCTGAATTCTTTGAAGAGCAAGTCACTTGGAAAAAGAAATGTTTTTTTTAAATCATTGGTGTATTTCGTTTGTTAATAGACAATAAAACGAAGAGATAAAAAAACTATTTTATTTTTATGCATCGCAGATATTATTTATCATCGCTTTGATTTGTTTTGAATTTTGTAATTTTATAAATTCTCTCCGAAATTTCCAAAGTACATTGCACACGACGTCGCGAGTTTAAGTCGGTGAATTTTTCTGTCATTTTAAAGTTAAACCCCGTACCCGCTAAATGTCAAAATATGATCAACGTAGAAAAGCGTGGCTACCCCGCAAACCGTAAATCCATCACAACAAAATAACAACGCTATAATTGATTGGTTATTGTAAACACGTGATGATTTTCTAATTATGGGTACTATTCGCTAACCCGGCAATATTCATCATTCTTTATTTTGAGCAAATCTCAAAAAATCGTTTACAATGATAGCTTTAACGTTTTTTTTATATTTCAATGTTTTATTACAACCAGTCAATATTTTATTTGTAACTAGTGAAGAAATAATCACGATTACATTAAGAAACAATAGTGAAATAAGTAGAAAAATTCAAACAGAACGTTAAGAAATATATTTTTGACAACTTATAAATTAAATATATGAACATTGTTATAACTAGAGTACACACAAGAATATGTTTATTATTTAACTTATTTATTTTAAAATTCAAAATAAATAATAAATATGATTAACTTCATTTTGGAGATAGCCAACTTTGCGATCTCAAATAAAAGTGGCCAAGTTTGCCACAAACGCAATAATTTGAAAGTGAGATTCTCATAATGTTATACTAGTGTAGTAATAGTGTTTTGAATAAGTTTCAATTCATATTTCCCTTTTTTAAGGTTTTGGATTATGCCAGGTTTACATGTTATACCCTCGATTGTGACGTTTCAAAGAAGTTATTTTCATTCAAACCATTTTTATAACCAAACCAAACCATAGTTCTCCATATTTATGTACGCAGTGATTCCTAAATAAACATTCATAATCATCATACACCCCCCCTGTTCACACCCGATTGTGAATAGGGCACTGCATTATTCCATTAAATACAGCGTTTATCCATATTATATCATAAAATACTGCATTGAGGGGGATCCTTAAGCCCACCATCCACCCGCAGCTGTTATAGAACCCTGGGGGACTCTTACAAACATACAAACTCTATGCAGATTAAGAAGAGGGGAGGAGGATGCATGGACAGAGGCCAACACGTCGTCCCCACTCCTCAGGATCCCCTCAACTCCGCTGCCTTTTTTATTCAAAAATATCTATTTCTACAAACAATTTACACAAATAAACGTACTCAAATATACAAAAATAGTAAATTAAAACATAGTAACGCAACAAACATAACAAACACAACAAGCATAATTAAGAACACGGTAATTTACTATGAGCTCCCTGGATGGTCAGAGGCAGAGAATCCGAATATCACCACCGTAAGGGGAGGACGAAACAAGAAAACGCGTGCGTTTCGCTCGGAAGAAAGCACAGTCCCAACTGTATCAACATCCCACGGGAACAGTTGCCTGCATAAAATATTGCAGTGTAAAATCACCGTTTTAATCAATTTTTCGTTAAAGCATGGTAGGCGAACGCGCCAATTACTACACTACGAGGCGGACTTATCTCAGCTCTATTTTCTTACTCAGGATTTTTACCTTAGAGCAGCCATCGAGTCGAAAGCATTCATCTAGGAATCTGGTTTTATTTCACACACAGAACTGTTGGTATTCTTAATCTGCCCGAACACACGGTAAACACATATTTAGAATGTAGTTCTTGTGAACCATGTAACAATAATTACCGGTGCTTTTTGTTTCAAAGATCTTTTGTAATGTTGTTTTTGCATACAATTTTCTTAAGTATTATAACGACGTAGATATGAATAGACATTTATTTTTATATAATTTTAAGATTTTTTAATTAAAGTATAATATATATATTTTTACTTATATACCTATATTTAAAATAAAAACCTTCTTACAAGCCGGTCTCGTGTTCTTTGGGTCTTTATTTTTCTTTTATTTTCATATGTTTCTGGTATCTTATAATTTTTTGATGAAATAAAAAAAAAAAAAAAAAAAATATGTCCGTGCGTGCTCGTATATCTTTGCCAAGTTTTTATTTTATAGCCCGCAACTAAACAAAATAATCTTGTTATATTATAGTTATCATTTTTTCAAATGGTAATTGAAGAAATTTAAATTAACAAACATCTAAACATTATTTGATACTGTAAAATAATAGCAAATACGTGGCATTTTAATAAATCATACTGTAATTAAGTATTTCTACAATACTGGTCAAATTAATTAATATTACCCTGGCAAAGTAGCCCATTTAATGAACTGTTTTGTATAACACTTGGCTATTTAATTAACCGTTCTGTCGGCAAACAGCGACCCAGAGGGAATATTTTGCTTGGCAAATAAAACTCTAAATATCAACCGTGGGGTGTGGATCAAATAAAAGCTTTAATATTTATATCTGGAGCTTTTATTTTCTGGTCCTGATCTTTTGTTTACTGTGTCGTGTTTGGTTTCACGTATTGTAACACATATTTTAGGCTAATTATTAATTGCCATGAATACGGGTCTGTCACCGGGAAATATAAAAATATGAACACATTAATAATTAAGTGGTTTAAATCGAGTAACTTATAAACAACTATTCGAATAAAATAACTAAGTTTTTATTTAGTATAAAATCAATACATAAATTGTATCTGCCCACCGGTTTTGGAACATGACTGTTCTTTTGTCATAGCTTAAAATAAACTAACACTTGCCCAAGGAACAGTCTTGTTCTGAAACCGGTCGACAGACTTAATTTCTGTAGTGATTTTGCACATAAAATTGTTTTATTAAACATAAAAAAATCACAAATTAAGTCATTCTAATATTTGTATGCCACCATTCTACCAAAAAAGCGTTATGTTAAGATTATTAAACTTATTTTAATACTAACAAATTACAACAGGGATGGAGACCATTTCAGAGAAGGTAACATGCTGGGCATTTACCGGGCTTATGATCTGACATTGGTTGGTTTGAGTGGCCACTTTACACACTGTGTAGCATTCACCATTTAACCTACGATTGAACAACCGTATTTCTTCAATTCTTCTATCTGTAAATTTAAATTAAGTTATCGAGCTACAACCTTTTTTGTTGGAAAGAGATTCATCTGATTAAATTATTTCACATACTAGGCAAAGCCTGAAAATAATTTTCCAACTTCAAAAAAATTTCAGTAAAAAAAAAAAAAATTATTATAATAAATAGTGGCTAAATTTTTTTTTTAAATATTCAAATAAAAAAATCACAAGCAAAACTTCAATGAAATGTTTATAAAAAAAAAATATGAGGAATTATATATAAAATAAACTAATGTAAAAATATCAATAATAACTACAACTTTCCCGTTAAACGATATTGTCTTTTAATTACAAATCTGTTGTTGTGTATTTGACGGTTATTTTTCTATCAGAGAATTACAGCAAGTGGTGTTTAATCTTACACGTGCAGGAGTCATTTCTTCACTAAGTCGATTTCGTAAAAAAATCATTAATGAAAATAACTGTTCGCGCGCATATGTTGGTCTGAACATTGTTTAAAGCTCGGTAGTTAATATTTTCATTATTTTTTTTTTTATCAAATGAGTTTGGTAAAGAATTCCGTTATTTCGTATTTTCAACTTTTTCCTCCATTAATTTAGTCTCAATTTCACATGCTTTTTCTCTTATTCAATGTTTGAATCGATAAATTTATTTCTCCCTATAAAACTGTTGGAACTTTACTAATTCCATTTCTGAATCATCGATATCAAGCCAATTAAGGAAAAACAACTCTGAAGATTTAAATTCAGCTGTGTGTGGGGAATATAACAAATCTAAGAGTTGTTTCCAGTTGTTTAAATTGATTAAATCTGTATGAAAAAGCTCCCTTTATTTCTTCTAAACACGATAAATACTGTTACATTGCTATCATTGCTTTCAATTTTACGTACTAAGTTACTGACGCATGAAGTTAGTGGCACTTGTTGGTACCACGAATTCTAAATAAGGAAAAAGTCCGCGTTATGTTACTTGCATTATATCTGTGAAGTTGGTTAGACTTTTTGATTCATTTTTTAAACGCTGTCATGGGAACGGCGCGGCGTATAATTAAAAAGTACCGGTGACGACAGGCTCTATTAATATTTTTACTTAGATTTATCAGATTTTTTTGTAGATTTCGAGGCGACACTAATCCAACATAGCGTATTTTTTAATATTAAATAAAGGTTTGAATAAAACAATCGTGTCTCAAAGTTCAAGCGTTGCGTTACCCGCGGAACCCGCGTTCGCCATCCTTGGGCCTCAATTATGAACCCCGTCTTTATCTGTATATATCGAGACGGTATACTTAACTTCTGTACTATCTGTATCGTCCTCGGTATGTTCTATCTACTTGTCATCTCGACATCATATTATCGAAACAAACCAATAAATGGCCGCAAAAATTATTCCGTGTTCCTTACTTCATTAACATTATAATAGTTCTCATTCATATTTTGAATAGGCTTTTGTGATAAAAATTGCCTACTTCAAAGCGATTATAAACTCCAATTTATCCTAATTCAAGCAAAAAATGCTCGCTTGAACATGATTTTAAAAAGACTTTTGACAATTGCCAAGACGATATGCTTATCGATCGTCTATATTTATCTACCGAGCTACTAAAAAGCCGGTTCTTCTACACGTCGATACGTATTTTCATGAAGACAAGAATAAATTAAATGGTTGTATTTATTTTCCATACTTGCAATATTTCTTTCGAAATGTTGCCATTGCACCTCAAGGGGGATGCCAATAATTATGCCGTCTCAGATGTCACGTGGTCTTACGCATGCGCTGGAATTACACGGGGTTTCCAAACTTCACCACTAGTGGCGCTGTACTAATTGTCAAAATTTTATCCCACTTCAATGACATTTTAAAGATGACTTATTTCTTTTTCATATTTTAAATAGGCCTTTAAGAAAAAAGTGCCAATCTCAAAACGATTAAAATTTTAAATAAATCGTATCGAAAGGAAAAATTGCTCGGTGGGACAAAATTTTTGTCACTTTTAATGCCCAGATAAACGTACGGAGGGGTTCTAGACCCGTCGTTATAAACAGATTTACTTACATCAAAACATGATGGTGGGGGATCGGTAGTGTATCTTAGTAGTCAGTCAGCAGACTTTTATCTTCAACTATGACGTCATACTGAAGCTATGTCATTTCAGTGCGTAGATATGTGTACCGTGACGTACCCTTTTCTTGTTTCATATCGATGTACCTACCCAAAACTTGAAGGTGGGGGATCGGTTGTGTGTTTTCGTAATTACTAGAGAGAATTTATCTTCAACTATACCATCAAGGTGAAAGTATGACGTTTTTATCTTCCCATCATAATTGAGGCCCTGGTCTAGTGCATCTATTTAAAGTAGAACATTATATTTTATCTTGCTTTCGTTTTCAATTACATTTCTAAGCTCTCGGTGTTATTAAGAATAATATATTTACGGAAACAGAGATAAAAACATACTAGCATTGTCAGCAATTTTCCTCGGTATATTATTATTCCGTACAATAACGTTTACGGCCAGTCGCTAGTCGGCTTTACCCGAGACTCTCAAAATGTCCATTGATGCGCTATCATTTTAGAAAATAGAATTGTACAAAGTCGTATAATAATGTCGGCATTATTGTCCAGAGACAACCACACAAAAGAAATAACGAAACAGTCCGCATTATCTCTATACTCTGTACAGGAAGCAGCGGTATCTATCTTGCCTGAGATTCAATTTAGTTAGGAAAGGAGGATTACGGAAGGAGTCGGGAAAGAAACAACCGCGGAACTATTTTACTTTGCATCGCATTGCATTGAAAACAAACAAATAGCCAGCTCACAAAGGATCCCAGAACAAATGTCTTCTTGTATTTCAAAAGACAAGGGCAGAAGTGAGTTTGCACGGACTTATTTCTCGGGAGTCATTGCGCCGCGAGGCAAATAATTGCTTAGGCCGAAAGACTTTCTTGTTTAATTTAAGCTTTTTTTAATGCGTCACAAAACAGACACAATAATCAGCAAAAAACATTCAAACAAATCAACTTATGTACAAAATATTTTGACTCGTAATTTACTCGCAATTAATCTCGTAACATATTTTTCCTTATTTTTAATAAAACAACACATTATATTTTATATTTGACCATTTTTAATTATAAATTTCACTAGTGACCGGGCTCCGTCATGACCGACATTATCATACTGGAAGGAGACAAATTACAATTTTCAAAGAAGCTATCACGCCGTTTCCCCTTTGGGGTAGACAAAGAGGATAGAATGCCACTTCACTCTGTCTTTGAATCTCTGCAGACCAAGATTCCTCTACATTCATACATCTTCTCATGCACACACGCCGATTATTCCTACTCTTGACATGTCCATCTTCAAGTATTTGATTCACTTGATTGTGCCGTGTTTTTCTCGGTCTTCCTCGTTTTCCTTTTAGTTGTTCTTTCACTGTCCATTCGCTCTAGATATCCAAACCAATACAGCACCCCTTTCTTAAATCAGTCGATAATGCATGTCTTAGCCTTTAATTTATTTAATTTTTGTTTATTCAGAAAAACAGCAGAATACAACAAAATATACACAACAGTATAAAAAAAAACATAAAATAAAGCCAAATCAGTTTTCCACATAAATAAAATTATAAAAATCCAGTTCAGTTAGATATGAATACATGTAGAAGTGCATGTAGCCTTACATAGTTCACAGATCTCGACATTTTTAGTCACCTATCATGCATCGTTTTATCACACATTCACCAGAGAGATCGCATTTTGATCGCATTAAACCTACTTTCATAATTATTTTTCAAATTCCATACTTCGCTCCCATACACTAGAGGGTTTGCACTAGAACTTTCATTGTGAACTGCCAGTTTTGCCTCCTGCGGCAAACATTTATTTGCCAAGGTAGATTTCAGTGCACCGTTTCCCCTGTTCCCGGCACTCACCCTCCTTTCAATATCTTTCTCGGTCTTTCCATCCCTAGTAAACATCCTTCCTTGATACACAAATTCTTCTTCCTAATTCAGAATATCTGCGTTCACACTGATCACACATTTAGTTTTACTTTCATCCCTTTCAAAAACCATTACTTTCGATTTATTAACATTCATAAGCATATCGTTTTTCTTGCATACATCGTAGACTTTTGTCACCAAGAATTGCAGGTCTTCTTTGCTGCAAGCAAGAAGCATGGCATCATCCGAATACACGGCGCGCGCTCAGTTTGCTTGTATCTCCGAAACGAATCCATCGATTTTAGTCTTAAATCAAAGTGTCTACGGAGATCTTAAAACATGAGTTAGATGTTAATAATACAAGAAATATAAAATGAACATTAGAAAGCAGAAAATATTGAGATTTTGTGAAAATTCTGCGTCCGCAGAAGAAAAAGAAGGCTGTAAGATCTGGAACTGCGTGCACTACAAAATGCGTGCACTATGACTTACAAATGCAGAACATTATCGACTTCATCGATTGCAATAAAAGAAATTGGAAAGAAGACTCCAGAATTCGAATTTGGATGGTTGAAGTGGAGCTCCCGTAATTTTGCATTCACGAAATAAAGATCTGACGGTAGTAGAAAAAAATAGTCCCGGTTTATTTTTTTTAAAACGCTCAGTACGCCGAATTTTTCTAATTTTTATAATATCATTTTCGGAGGCTGCAAATATCATGTTTTTTTAAAAGCAGCTTTAAATTACGTATCATTATTTGAACTATGATGAAATTAAGATGGTCTTATTACATTATGTTATTGCCAATAGCACTAATTGACCAAAAGATTATTTACTTTGGTTTAACACGACGCCGATGTGGGTGTTAAACGCCCTACAAATAACAGGCATTCATATTCAAAAGCAATAATAATTATTATCAACACCTACAAAGATTTACGAAATTAATCAAAGAAACGTTTCACTTTCACAGAGTTTGGAGATCCTTTGATAATACTATAAATTTATAATATGGGTCTCAGATTTTCAATTACAAAAAATCTCAGATCTTCAAACAAAAACAATTATTTTGAGGACTCGTTTCAAACAATAGTCTTTTTAATTTTGTACGACTGCCACTGGCTGTGTTGCTTTAATAATATGGTAATATAAATTCAGTAGGGAGAAAATTAAACCCCAGCCTCCGAAAAGTAACATAAACTACAGTGTTTTTTTTATCATTTAGGAATAGATATTTAACTAATAGAATTTTGTTAAAACCGTAACGAATAAAAAGTTGTCAATGGTGTTCCTGGGCTAAAGTCTCAAGGTCCCAAGATGGCCATGAATATGTCAAAAATAAACTTTTCTGTTATTCCCCTAAGTTCTCTTGAAACTGGGACATTTCATGAACGCGGAAAAACATTTTTAATACTCCGAAATAGGATGGAGTACCTTTTTTTAAAAAGTATGCGAATGTTAAGAAATTTATAGAGCTCATGATCTGTAGTTAATTAAAGTAATGTGTAACATACATTATCATCATAAGTTCCCTATCCACACGTAGTGGAGTATAGGACACTGCATTTGCTTCCCAATTGCAGCGTATCCGGCTATTTTTTGTTACATGCGAGGTAGGGTCTTCAGTTCTACGCTTCAGATGCTACTGATGCCAGTCCAGTAACATTGAAATACTACAGTAAAGGTACATTCCTCAAAATACCCAAAACCGTTTTAAAACCATAGATCTTTCCATCGGTTTCACTCATACAAAAAAGCAAAGTTTTTTGTTAAAAAACGAGCTTCGTTTTACTCAAATACTTACCCTGTGTTTTTAGCAATTTAAATGGAGGGCCTTTGTTAAATATTATCATTTATCGTCATGACCATATTGCAAACGCAAATGGTAGCAAAAGTTGTATTCACTTGTATCACAATAGCCTATGTTTATTAAATTAATTTTATAAATAACGTCAGATTAGATTATTATCATTATTTTAAAATTTTCTAATTCCAACGCCCTTTATAGAAGTCACCAAAAGATAAATATCATAACCGTGCATATTAACTATATCAATTCCAAGTCACAGTAAAATGATTGTTCGTGGGCAGGTACTACGTTTTACAATTTCAACACCAAGGGCTGGCAACACTACTTTCCTTTAATGAAAAAGGACGCCACAAAATATTAGTTCAGTTCACACCCAGAGGCATTAGGCTCCCTGGACAATATGTAAAATTAAATTTACCAGTCATCCTACGCATTACCTTAAAGACAAGAATACCGCAAGTATCAGTCACTATACTATGGGGCACCCCTGAGAACCTCCCATTTTTCCACCCAACCTAACAAACTGAGAAAATAACCTGAAATTCCTCAAATTTTTAGCTACGACAGGATTCCAGACTGGTCTGGTAAAATCCATCAGACCGTCCAACATTACTTTCCTTCTTTATTCAGGAAGGGACATGCCATAACACGTGTTCGGCCGTTTGATTTAACGCGCCGCACTGCAAGCGCATCATTGAAATACTAAGTGCATAACCGCCACTTGCCTGTTGGCAGATGAACGCTCGAAATGGTCTGGTTCGCGGAATACGTTATCTTCATTTACTTTGCCACCGAACTCTAATACAATGAATGCAATTACCTACCTTGTACTGGGGTTCTAGCAACTTTATTGTTTGGAACTTCTCTTGCGGCGGTCACAGTGGATTAAATGAGTTATTGATCGCAAAAATAACTTATTCGCGATCGCGGTGAGAATATCAAAGACACATGCACACACGATGACAGCTCAGTTGTTATTATAGGGCCGAGAATATTGTTACCCACGAAAGACACTGCAACATCTTTACCAGGGCTCAGTAGGTAGCAAATAAATTTAAACGCCTAAAGCTAGTCAATGTGCCATACACACATAGTAAATGTGGCGTAAGCAACCTTTTAAATTAATATTTCACGTCCGCCTCTCCAGAAATCAAACTTAGGACCTAAATAATGGTAGGCGAATGCACCAATCACTGCATAACGATGTGGACTAGAAAAGTATTAACGTATAATTAAGAAGTTTTTACTGAGAGAAACCATCGATTTAAAAACGCTCGTCCAGGGTTCTGTTTTTTATTTTCACATTAAGGACTGAATTCTTTATCAAACTGGATACAAAACGTCCACATTTTTCAATTTTGTTATTTGTTAAAAATGTTTTTAAATACAATTATATTAACATTATAATATGCGGTTTATGGTTCATGTCGTGTAAGCGTAGTTCGGTAGTCAGATGGCAGAAGGGACAATCTGTATTTTTTTCTGTGTTTTAGTTTTCAAAAGTTTAAATTAATATTTCAGTAAATACACATGGAAAAAAGAAAAAAACAGCATTAGTTGCGATGGTATTTTATCATTGAAAAGTAACTTGAAAATATTTTAGTTTGTGGATTAAAGTCATGAAATTAAGTCTTATTTCAGCTCTCCTGAACATTTTTGAAAATTACAGATGGTCCCTTCTGCCATCTGACTACCGAGTCATTTAACACTTATACTCAGAGCTAAGATTATCTGAGTTGCACATATTAAATCTGCGCTCTGTACATGGTTTCTGACAAAACATTAAACCCTGCTAAATAAAGCAGTTTTATGTATGGTTTTTTGTAACGTTATTTTTTTTTTTATCTGAATATTTTGGTAAATTTTATTCATAAATTCTTGCTAACCCACAGAAAATTCGAGTTAACTTCTTCAATAATTTGGTGTATGTAAGAGCTTCCGAGATGGCCACCCGTAGATTAGGTTTTTTTAATATTACAAGTAATTTATATTAAGAGGAAACGCCGTCTTACTTTCCTTTAAACAAACGTAGTCCAGTATTTTTTCCTTGGATTATGATACTAAAGCAATGACTTTTCTTACACATTCTAGATATTTACGTTTGGCGAGTCTCTATCGTTTTACTATTTTGATAAACTGTTTCTTATGGAAGCTAGGACCACCCAAAAAATCACCTTGTTTTATCTACCGCTTTCGGTCGGATGGTTTACAAATATGATAAATAATTTTCGAAAACGTAAAAAATAACGACACAGAAATATTCATTCTGATAATCTCTTAAAAAAAACATCATATGTGCGGAAAACGGGAAAGCAAAACGTCGATTTCAGCTGACCAAAATCAGTCAGTCTTGTCTTTTTCGCGGTGTATCACAGAAGAAAGAAGAAGAGAATTCTGTAAAAGAGTTACAAAAAGAGTTAAAATATCTATTTGTCAAAGTTTTTACCTACCGCATATCCTCTTAAAGCGCATAAAAATACTAATGTTATAATATAAAAGACTGACCATTTCCATTTTTCTGTTCTGGAGAACATAAGAATAATTTAGCTTTCTCATTTCGCGTTGCAAAAACGCGGGAAAGGGAAAACAGAAACTTCATATTCTTTTGTTTATTCTATTACGACCCCAGAAGCCATTATGTGATTTGAATTTCAAATGCGATTTGCCTCCAAATATTTATCATAACCTCTAAATTGTCTAGTAGAATGACAAGACGTATAATAAAGACAACAATATGCGGAAGCCAAAGACAATAATACAAATTCATACGTAGCTAACTGCTGTACCACTTACGTAAGAAATAATTATACCCTTATCTGCATCCGATTGTACATTGGGTACTGCCGAGCGTATCTTGATTTAGGTAAAGGTGAGTAATATCGTAATAGATTTGTTCGTTTTTATTTTATTTATTTATTTATTTATTTATTTATTTATTTATTTATTTATTTATTTATTTATTTATTTATTTATTTATTTATTTATTTATTTATTTATTTATTTATTTATTTATTTATTTATTTATTTATTTATTTATTTATTTATTTATTTATTTATTTATTTATTTATTTATTTATTTATTTATTTATTTATTTATTTATTTATTAACGGACATTGTCCATGTATACAATTTATAAGGTTTAAATATTACAATAAAAGAGTAGTTTAAAACATTTAAAGAAAAAAGAAAGAAGCATTGACAAACATAAGGGACATCGAGACAAGATCTGGACTATTTATTTAGTGCTCGTTTAAATCGTTGTAAACTTAAACCAAAAAAGTCCAGATCCTGTCTTGAGTTAACAATACGACAAAGGCGGGTCATTGGAGAATTTAGGCCATAGTTTGTTCTATGCTGATCGATGAACAGTACTTCATTGTTTCTCAATCTACGAGTCGGAATATTGAATTTTACTTGTCCCAGTAATGATGGAACATCGATTATACCATTTAGTATGCCGAACATATATATGGAGTCAATATTAGTTCTACGTTTTTGTAGACTAGAAATATTTAACATCGACTCTATTTCAGCATAAGAATAATTATCTCTCTCATTTTGACCAAATGCTACTTTAATACGGTATTTTACATGTAATATAATAAAGTTTTTTGCGCTGAATATAACAACCAAAAAACTACATTAAAATTTAGAAGATACAATAAAAAAGTACAACTTTAACCAACTTGGTAATACCGTGATGGGTTGGTTATATTGTTATGCCTTATTGGCAATAATAGTGCTATAATATATTCATTGATAAATTTATTAATCATCATATTATATACATAAAGTCATAGGTACATTTGTACAAAGTTACTTTGACTATCTAACTAGGGTTATCAACAATATTTTGTGTTTGTCCAAATTTTTGTAGACAAGGACTGGTCCATGAAGAAGTATAGAAATTGAAAAAAATCATTTTCAGGCGTTGCCTAGTATGTATGTGAAATTATTCAATTATATGAATCTCACCCGCATAAAAAAAGGTTTCAGCTCTTTAACTTCACAAACATGAACAGATGAAAGAATTTAAGGAATAAAGATGTTCAAATATGGGCAGAATGGTGAATGTTACACAGTGTGTAAAAAGGCCACTTAAACCAGCCATTGACAGGTCATTAGCCCTATAGATGCCTAGATTTCTATATTACCTTCTTTTAAATGTTCTTCATCTCTGTTGTAATATGTTAACTAGGGTTATTTACCCCGTTCTAAGGAAGTCAAAAATATGTATGGAAAATTAGTAATCAATACATACAAAAAATAAACAAAGTAGTAGAAATAGCGAAAATAAAGTAAAAAACATAGTAAAATACATATATTAGGTTTTTTAATGACATTTCTTGGTGGAACTGCATTTTAATTATAACAATAAAAATACTTTATAGTTTTATTCCACTTTTATTTATAATTTTTTTACCAGTGACCGGGTCAATCATCAGACCAGTCTGACGATGTCGGTCACGTATAAAATTATAAATAAAAGTGGAATAAAACTATAAAGTATTTTTATTATTATAAGTAAAATACATAGTTTTCAAAAACACAGTAAAAAAATGTATTTAAAAACCCCTTTAAATACATAGTAAAAACAAAATCCACAGTCAAAACAAAATACATATTTAGAAACACAGTAAAAGACACAAAAAAGATATTTAAAAACCCAGTAAATACGTGGTAAAGTACAAAATACAAAGCAAGAAACATAGTTAAATACATAGCAAAAAAAAAAGTTCTATAGGTATAGTAAAGAAAATATTTAAAATTTATCTTTTATATTATTATGTATATTATATATATATTCATATATAAATATAATAAAGCTTCAGTTAGGACTAAATTTTTTTAGGACTCAAGTCTTCATCATCAGACAGATCTCTGTTGTCTGGAACTCCTAGTGGTACCATTTTCCGCACTCCGTACGTTCTACCCACTCAGCCTCATTTCTGAGGGCTACATCAAATGTAAAATATGGTACTCTTTTTGATGTAGGGTTTCTTATTTTCTTTTTCGAGAGATATCGATGGTCTTATATAATATGTAAAATGTAATAATATTATGCGTTACTTATTTTTTGGTTCAATTTTTATAATAAACATACAATAATGCAAATACGATTAAAATATAAAATTACAACCACCGTGAGTCAGTTGCATAAAAAAAGGCTTTAAAACAATTGATTAAT
Source organism: Micrasema longulum (assembly GCF_059751315.1). Lineage (NCBI taxonomy): Eukaryota > Metazoa > Arthropoda > Insecta > Trichoptera > Brachycentridae > Micrasema > Micrasema longulum. Next base: position 22,301 of record NW_028279630.1, read on the forward strand.
GATTTTCCTTTGACATCGTTTGATAAATGCCTAAATATTATATTGATCTAAAGCCATTTATTAAGTTTGGCGTGTAGAAAAGCCATATTGTGTTTTGCGATGAAACATGACGTTAATACCTTGCCTATATATTAAATTGATATTATTCCGTCGAGTACAAAAGCATGCTTGTGGTAGACAATTTCTATGAAATTCGCAATAACCCGGGAATAAATATTTCAGAACTCAGATTCAACGGGAAAATTTATTTACGATACACCTAAGTTCTATGCAGGCATATCCAATAAAACATGACGCTTTTTGCTATCAATCAAAAACAACCGCCTTTGTTCATTGTTCGCGTTGAGAGACGTATAAATAATTATTAGTATTTTTGAGAGAATTGAGAGCTATATTATGTATATTGTATTTTAAAGAGCGTTGAACTACATTCAATCAAAATTAATAATTGTTTTAATGAAAGATAGAAGGATACATTTAATGAGTTTTTTTTTCATTGTATTTTTTATATATTTGATGGCTATATAATTAGTACGTCATAAATTGTTGATTTTTTAAGAACGCCGAGAGCTATACATAAAAGTTATTAATTGTCAAAATTTTAAGAGCTGTGAGTGATATATTTATATTTTTATTGCATTTTCCTCAAGAGCTGTAATATCGTAACTACTAATTGATTTCACTGTCACTTTGCGATCTTGCGAGTCACTTGCGAGAGAGCATATTATAATTAAAAATCATAACAGTATTTTCGAAAAGATAGAGATTTAAATAATTAACCTATTCTTTTATTTTTGTAAGCATTTACTTATAGAGCTTATTAAATGAAAACAATTATATGTAAAATAGTTTTTAAGAGCTATATATAGTTAATGTTTCATTATTACAATTTGTTTTGACTCCTAAAAGACTGTGGTAAAGAATTATTTTGCGAGTGGTTATGTAAGAACGTGTTACCACAAGCAAAAGACGGAATATTCTAAAGTTCTGAAATTAGGGAAAAAAAAACAAAGAGACACACTGTTTAATAATTCTTTTTTCATAATATATAAAAACAAAAATAAAATGAAGCCCGGTTACAGCATAATAAATTTAAAATCGTGAATACGCCGGTCATCTTACATGCGTGCACCCCCTTCCACTGCCAATAACTAACTAAATCTTTTTTACACAAACACCGCCCACAGAAAAGCGTATCTTTCTTCCTTGTTATGAGTTCTATGTTTGTGCTATCTCTTATACAGATTTATTGCTGTATTGGCGTCACATTCATTTTTCGCATAGCAAGGATAAATATTTTTTCTATTAAATCCGGCGTATTTTCACAAAGTTTGTTTTCCATTCCGGTGTGTAAATGTCAATTTTCAGAGTACGAAAAATACCACATCATAAAAAAATTAAGAGATTTATATTAAGATTGTGTCGTATGTAGACTAGAATGAGACATCACAGCCACACAATAATTGAGAGCGTTGACGGTTATTGTGCATTTTATATTGTGATATTTTTAATGTTATTGTAGAGTTGTAGAGATTTACAAATTACAACAGGGTTCTGGAACATTTAAAAAAGGGGAATATGGAAATCTAGGCATTTGCAGGGCTTATGACCAGTCATTGGCTGATTAAATTGGCCACTTTACGCGCTGTGTAACATTCACCAATTTACCCATGTATGAACATTTATTTTTCTTCAATTTTATTTTGTACAGTTATTTAAACAAATATTTCTCCACAATATCCATATTGATTTTGAAAATACAATTTATTATTCTAAATTTATTTAATACATTTTTATAGATATTCGTAGTATGTGAAATTTCCCTATTGACTAACAAACCATTTTAAAAATATATATTTTTATGTATCGTGTTATCATCGTCATTCCCTTTCCGCACCTAATGGTGCATAGAACACTGCATTGGCACACCAATCGCAGTGTATCTTGATCATTTTTGTTACATGAAGGTAAGATGATCAGTCTTACGCTCCAGGTACCAGTCCAGGGGCTACGAAATATCATTGTATGAAAACACCCTTTAAAATATCTTTTACATCAACCGTGTCGGGAATCGAACCCGAGAACTCTTTAATGGTAGGCAAACGCGCTGACCATAACACCACGAGGCCGACTAATCGTGTTATCAGTGCCATGATTTTGTAAAGCTTTGTAATTACTCTGCGTGTGACTTCACAGGTATTTTTCGCTGAGTTCTGCTGTTTGGCGAATTTGCTTTCCGTAAACCGGAAATCCATTACAACTCTTTATAATTAATAAATTCGCGAAACTAGCGAAGTCGCTTAAAGTAATCAGTTGTTTTTTTTTTCATGAATTTTTAAAGATTTTTGTTGCACTATTTAACGCTGTAATTTTTACCGTGCATAAGAAAATATTTTATTTTCCATATCACTGTACTTATTCGTTCTGTAGAACATTCCAAATCATTCTCAAACATAATACATTATCAGGAGTACATTATATCATGGGTATACTGCCAAAAACGTTAACTCAAAAAATATGCGGATTTGACTTAATTATGCAGTTTTGTAAAGTTTTTAACGCTCGTAGTTGTAAAAATAAATTTAAGGTTAAGCGTATACCCGGTATTTTATTCAGGCTTAAAGCTTTAAATAACTCAATATTTACTTAAGATAAAATTAAGAAACAGAAAAATTAAAAACGTGTTCCTTAATGAGCACTTAACATCTTACTGTAATTAAATAATATATAAAAGAGTAAAATAAAAATAAAACTTAAATGCTTGATTTCTCAAAACAGGGATTCGAGAGTAAAAGCTTTTTGCCAGTATACTCACGATATAATGCTCGTAAAATATAATAAACTTTTAACTATTTCTTTAAAATTTATTTTTGGGAAAGAGGCACAGTATATTTTATCAAAATTGTTAATACATATAACATTAATTTAGCTTCCGTAAAATTAAAATATTTTTTTTAATCGGCACTTAAATCAACCGTTAAAAATAAATATTTGGCGCAAGAGGCAAAATTAGCAGCTCACAATGAAATCCTGGTGCCGACCATGATGCATGGGAGCAAAGTATGGACTTGAAAAAACGAGGATAAAAGTAGGCTGAATGCTGTCAAAATGCGATCTCTCGGGTTAACGTGGGGTTAAACTATGTACGATAGATACACAAATGTCGAGATCCGTACATTATGTAATGGTGAGATAAGCATCGACAAAATCAAAAAAGGAGCTCTACGTTGGTTTGGACAAGTAGAGCGAATGGATGGCAAAAGAAAGGTTAAAAGAATTTATCATGTCAATGCTGACGGATACAAAAATAGAGGAATACCGAGAAAGACATAGCATTTATTTATTACATATTCGACCTAAGGCAATAACCACAGCTACATGAAAAAACATATATAAAAGAAACTAAACATAAAGCACATTTAACTATGTAGAAAAAACAAACAAGTGCAATATAAAAATGGCAAAAAATACAATCATAAAAACGAAAGACATATAAGACTTCGAGCTAAATCATGCCAATCCATCTTCATCCTACACTTTTTTAGTGGCGAAAAGATCTACGAAAAACCGGAGAATATATCCCGAAGAATTCCAAGTTGTGTGACGAATTGACTTATCTACACATTCTGGACATTGGGCATAAAAACATAAGTTGCTCTTAGAAGATTTGATAAATAGCAGATGTTGTGTTCTAGTGACATGGTTGGGAACATAAAAAAAAATTGGTTAGAACAGAGATGGGACATTACTTATAGCATAAATTATCTTAAAAAACGATATAAGGTTCACCTGAGTTCTACGTTTCTTTAAGGAAGACAGATTAAGAGATTGCTCTATTTCAAAATAGGAATAATTATCCCTTTGCAATTTGAGCAACCATGCCACTTTTCTTAGGAGACGGTGTTGAACAGACTTGATATGGTCAACGTTTGTCCTGTAGAATAGACGCCAAATAGAAAAATCGTATTCTAGATGGGGTCGATTTAGTGAGCAATAAAAGAGTTTTGATGGTAATATTTTTGAAGTCCGTTGTCACTCTATTGATAAAACTGACAACGTTGAGAGATTTATTTTCAATAGCAGAGTTTACTATCCAAAGTAATGCTAAGATCCTTTATTGACGAAACCATTGAAAAGGAAATAGTTTTTAGTTTGTAGTTGAATTGTATAGGTTTTTTTCGTCACGAGAAAGATATTATTGTTAATTTGCCGATGTTAAGTTGAAGACGATTGATGTCGAATCATTCATTAAAACAAATAAATATATTGTTAAAAAAGAAGACAATCATTTGGAGATTCGATAAGTTCAAGTATCTTGTTGTCATCAGTAAATTGCCAGAATTTTGTATTTTGAAAAACATCAATAATATAATTTATAAAAACATGATATAATAATGGAGCAAAGTGGGCTCCTTGAGGTACTCCAGAAGTAACAGTGATTGGAGAAGACAAGGAATTATCTATTTGTATCGACTTCTTTCTGAAAGACCTAAAAAATGATAAAAAAGGATCTCTTATACCAATGGCATGACCAAACCCAACAAATGTTCGAAGATGGACATGTCAAAAGTCGGAATAATCAGTGCGCGTGCATGAGAAGATGTATGAGTGAAGAGGAAGCGAGATCTGTATGCAAAGACTGAGCAATATGGGGTTCTATCGTCTGCCTATCCTAACGGGGAAACGGCGTGACGGTTTCGTTGTTAAACAAGCAGGTTAAAACAAAATCGGCGCGGGTTCATTCCGTTTACATACATTACGATATGAACGTAATAAATATACTAGCCAAAAGAAAGGTCAGCGGTTTTATAGAGCAATTTAGTAACATATGATATCCAACCCTAACGAATATTATACCTACTATGAGGCTTCATAAATCCTATTCAATGATAATAGTAAGGGATTCGGTAAAATTAGTATGAACTGAGGTCCACAGTATCAAATGTTTATCAAAAATATTTTCAGCGTGTCCAAAGGATATTGATTGCAAGGTAAATAACCATTTTTAGAAGTGATATAGAAGTCCGAACGTTTATTTTTATACTGTAATATTAATTTATTTCATTAAATTCAAATGCACAATTAAAATTATGCACATAAAGTTAAATAAATAAAAATAAAAAAATAAAAAAAAACATATTTAGTATTTCCAAAAACACATCAATCAAATGCAGATTTATAGAAATGCGAACACCATCATGTCATGCCATGCCACCAAGAATTGGCAGGGAGTTGTAAAGGGAAGGGTTGAGGTGGGTTTACCCGATTGGATCATTTTTAATTCAGAAAGTGGTCTATACTGAAAAGTTATTAGATAATTGATTTAGGTAATAAAATTTATTAAGGCTTTTTTCATTTGAAAAATTTCCGTATTTTTTTTATGTGACTTTTTTATATTTTTTTATTTATTGGGGATATCAACAGTAATACATGTAACAAAAATATAACAAATAAAATATACAGAGAATAAAACCAATGACAGATATCCACAGAAATAAAAAAAAATACACGTACAATACGTACTAGTGTGTTTGTGTGAGTGTAAGTGAGTGAGAGGGTGGGTGAGTGGGTGTTATATTGGAATGAGGGTGGACATGTGTGTAAATATTGCACAAGTGTCAAGTGTCGAAAATATAAATATAAATAAAATATTAAGAATTAGAGATAAAATATAATAAAATAAAATAAAGTAAGATAAAATAAGACTTTATTATTGAAACTAAGTATAAGACAAAAAAGTATGTTTTAAGATGCGCATTTTAAATGTTATTTTTTACAATCAAATGGATCAATAAGGAGAAAGTTCAATTTATATTCACTAGCAAAACGTATAAGTGGAGAGTTCTGAGCATAGTTCGTACGAACTACTGGCTCATGAAATAGAGATCTCGACGTGTGACGGGTGCGGTAGCCGGGGACATTTAATGGTAACTCCGACAAAAGAGCCAGACTAACAAGGCGTTCACTAAGTATGTCAGGAAGCACCCCCATGTTCAACAGTAGACGGCGATCTTCTAAAGTAAGCAAGTGGTGTTTTTTGCAGGAAGACATATAATTGAGATCGGTATACCTGCATCTCCAGTTAAGATGTCTAAGAAATGTCCATTGAATTTTCGCGAACTTTTCTTTATGTGTGACATATTGTGGAGACCAAACAGAAGAGGCATACTCGAGCAAACTGCGAACATGAACAAAGTAGACCATTTTAATACGCGCGATATCTTTAAATACCTGACATGTGCGAAGTACAAAACCAAGGTTTCTATGTGCACGGGTCAGTATGTCATCGAAGTGATTCTCAAATGTAATTTTGCTGTCAAGAATAACCTTATATTTTAATGTAAACTTCTTTTAGTTAGACGAAAAAAGTCAGGGAGTGGTTTTATACTAATATTCACTAACATTAGTTAAAATGTTTTACCACAAATTTAATGATTCAAACATAAATAATAAAGAAGTTTTTACTTCAAAAAAAGTATTACGCGGTGCGCCTAAAAAAGTTTTTTATTTTAAAAAACTTGCGATTTGTCCAGTTCAATATTCGGTGACTTGCCCCTTACAAGAAACTTATGTATGCATTTAATATTTACGCTCGGATCGAGTTTGTTACATTTCCCACTATTTCGCTGACGAATGAAAATATTGTGTGAGCTTTCATGACTATTTTCAATGCCCACGGAATGTTCTACGTTGCCCGTAAAGCATTGCTTGTACAGTATTGTTCGTTTGAGCTGGCTTAGCCTGTTATTTATTTTACCGACGAAAACGATTTTCCGTTCAAACGAGCACCGGCTCCCGAAGGCAGCCAAATGAACTGCAGTATTTAAGCTGCACATTGTACACTGATGCAATACTTCTTTCTGCTATTTATATGCCACGGAACAGGAAAAAGAATCCGGAACACGTAGGTACTTATTTTAAAAAAGCGCCATTTATCTGTGACACCGGCAGGTTGTTTTCTAGCTAAGTAGTTAATATATGGCGATTATGGCAGGAGAAACTGGCGTCGCTGTTTGATTCTAACCTCTGAAAAATATTTTACCGACATTATTACATATTTAGGTGCGAAGGTTTTCACGGTTACTGTTATCAATATGTTTATTTTTTGGGTGGAACTGTGTATGTTGAATTTGTTCCGCCATTTCGGCTACCATTGCAGGATCCATCATCAGGGTAAACTGAGTGTTCTGTAGAAAAAAATATGTGTTTAACTACTTGTAATTTGTACCGTGTCGCAGTCGGCAGTAGGCACATTTCTATTCGTTTTTGTAGTATTTAGTACTAGGAACCATGTTGAGTTTGTTCATGTTGAGAACGACACGGTACAGATTATTAGTAGCTAAACACATACTTTTTTCTACAAAACACTCAGTTTTCTCTGAAGATGGTTTCTGCAATGGTATCCAAAACGTCGAAACAAATCCAACACACACGGTATCACCCAAAAAAGAAACGTATTTATACGTATTCGTAAACTTTTTAAAAACATTTTTTCGCTGCTGGAATTTCACTCGTCGATGCGATTTGTAGCTGCAAGACTTTTTATGATGCTTGTTTTCATATTTTTTTTTTTTTGTGTGAAATAAATATTTGCGTTCTTACGATTTACCAAAATATTTCATTTTGAGGGCCATTTTTAACAAGTTGAAAATAACTCACTATTACAAAATGGGAATCAAGTTGGGGTAGAGTGGAGTTCGAACCATGGACCTCTGAGCTTTGAGCCCGAGACACTAGCCACGGGACCACAACCTGATTCACTTCAACTGTAACGGGGTCTAGATTTTTAACCGCTTATGCGCTTTGTAGCTGCACATGTAATCTAGATTCTCTATGTAAACGATTATTTATAACAATGTTACAATTAGTTCAAATGTTTGTAGAAAGGCAGGATTTTCTTCTTAGGGACTTATTCTAACCTAAATTTGTTGCAACAGAGAGGGAAAACATTTTTGAGAGGGAAATATGTAAGTCTAGGCATTTACAGGGATTATGACCTGTCATTGGCTGGTTTAAGTGATGTTTTCTGGCGTTGCCACTAGTATGTAAATGAACTTATTTTTTTATTTAAATATTACGTTGTAGAACCACCTTTGAAATCAATATTTCACGTTTGCCCTGCCAGGAATCGAGCCTAAGATATCAGCGTTGTAGACAAAAGCGCCAACCACAACACTATGAGGCGGTCTTAGATCAACTCGATTTCCTTTTTTGGAATTTTCACCTGAGAGTAGCAATAGATTAAAAAACACACACCCGGGGTTTCGATGCTTAGATATTTATGTAATACATCAAATTAAAAATACTACAAATTCAAAATTATGGTTTGAAGAATTATATTTGTGAGTAGGTACTTCCTTTTACATTTTTTTATTTCCCTTTAGGTACTTATCTTTTCAAATGTATTTACAATAACTCAAAATAAAAAATATATGGATACCTTCCACATAAATCATAAGTGAAGTACATTTGATATTCCTTCTAACAATTCTGTCAATAGATAATGTACAATATGTATTTTGTTTTTTATGAGTGTATAAAAATAAAATAATGTGCCACTCAAAATACTTTATATCTAGTTCTCTAGCAATAAACAATAAACAATAGAGAAATAAGAAATAAATATTCAAAATATAATATGACTAACAAAACAAGATGAATTTTCTCATATTTGAAATTTTTGTTATTCCGAAAATTGTAAATCACAGACCGTAAAAATCTGCCTTGTGTTTGTTTTTATAAAGTTTAATTGTTTGTTCTTTTTATTTTGTTTTTTTTTCTTATCTTATGCAGTACAAAAATTCAGGTGGTCAAATGAAACTTAATTCCAGGGGACTTCCTCTAACTGTACAATAAAACCTTTTTTTATTTTAGGTATAATAATAAAATTTTACATTAGTAAAATTGGTTGTTTTTTTCCTCTAAATAATACTTGTTTAAGGCAAATAATTGTCGGATCATTTACGTTTTATTAACAATTTTAGAAAATGAAATACGTAAACTTATTCATTTACATGATCTGGCTGGTTTAATGACAGCTCATAAGCGCTGTAAATGCCTAGACTTCCATATTACTGTTTCTAAAATTTTCTCCATCTCTGTTGGAATTTGTTAATCTTAATGACTCCCTAAGGGGTGAAATTCGGTATTTTGTCTACAAACATTTGGATAAACCCATAATATTGTAATTAAGCCAACTGGTCCTAGATTATAAAAATAAGTTTTTGTAGGCGTTTTCTAGTATGTAAAATAATTCGATCAGATGAATCTCTTTACAACAATAAAGATTTTTAGTTCATTAACTTCATTAATGTCAACAGATGGAAGAATTGGATACATGACCATATTTGACAAAGGCCCTCTAAATAATTAGCCAAACTCACCGTCAAGGGGCGGGAAAGTAGTAGAGTTAAATTTAATAAAAATCGCGATATATGAAATTGAAAATATTAAAAGGGTAACTTATTTATTGACCAAAAACATTGCTTTTTTGTATGAGTGAAACCAATAGGAAGACCCACAATCTTTTAAATGGTTTCCCAGTATGTTGAGGAATGTACTTTCAAATGAAAGAATCGAAGAAATATAGGTTTTCAAACATAAACAGAATTCTAAATGACAGGTCAGAAGCCACGTAAATGCCTAGACTTCCATATTCCTTTTTTATGTATATATTTTTTTTATCTTTATTCAATAAAATACACACATTATTATAATATTAAAACATTATAAAGAAAACAAAGTATTAAAAAACATTTTATCCGGATAAACTATTCAAAAATAGTTTGCCATAGGGTGCTCAGACATAAGTTTTAATTTACAATAAAATAAAAAAAGTACGGCATAATACTGTATACGTATAAAATAATAAACATAAAAAATAGTTTAAAGAAATGTTTTTTTTAATGTAAGAAAATAGAGTAAAATAATACAAAATGATCTTTATTTTTTTGCAATATGTAATTAAAACTACAAGTTTACTTTTTTTAACTGGTTCTAAGTATTTCTTATCCCAAATTATCATTTTTTCTCGATAGTTCTATAACTTGTAATATTTTTTTTATATAGTTTTTCTTTTTTAGACTTTACTAATTTATAAATTAATTATATTGTTTTAAATGCTCTGTATTACTTTTAATTATACTTACATGTATATTTAACTGTATTTGTAACTAATATGTAAAAACACTAAGTGCCGTTTATTTTAATAAAATAAAAAAAATAAAAAAACATAATTTGTTAACTTTTTCTACAAACATTTGGAGAAACTAAAAATATTGTTATTCACATTATAGTTTACGCCTAAAAAGATTTTCTTAAAATATACCCACAGGTACCGGAATCACTTACTCACAGGTTTAAGTGACAAGTTACCCAAATCAAAATCTATATAAGCTGATCAGTGTTCAATTCCAGGTATCTCAGTAAAGAAGATATACTAGTTTTGATATGCCACCTACCCGGCACTTCAAAGAACACAGGTTTAGAAAAAATATTTTTCACGAAGAGTCGGGGAAAGGAACGGTGACGTCAATCAAAACCCCGACATTACTTTCCAAAACAGCTCCTAATAAATTTTGTTCATATGGAATACCATTCTAGAAATATTGTATTTTTAGCTGCCTTGGTGCTCAAAGACACGAATTCTCGTAACTTTACAAATCGATATTTTGTTTATTTAAATCTCGTAGGAAAAACTTTGCGAATACACGTAGATAATAAGATTATCTTTCATATTCACATACCACAATTACCGATAAAAATATATTATATGGATTAAGAAATGTTTATAGTATTTTTGAAATCAATATGGATATTGTAGAAAAATGTTTTCATACCTAAATGTAACAAAGAAATTCAATAAAAATGCGTTTCTAGAAAAACGTGACGTGTTTGACCTTGGTAGTTGTGACATCAAGATTCGTGACAATGCACTAAACTAATTCGAATGGGCAGGAACAAATAAACATGAATCTTGACGTAATAGGGGCGTGGCTAATGGAAGGACCGTTTTTGCGGGAATTAAAAAATATTTTTTATGCTACTAATAATTAGCAAAAAATTTTTTTTTTCACTGGACATTATTTCATAGATCTTTATTACTTTGAAATTGTTTTAAAAAACGTGGTATTTCCCTATTACTAATGTATTTATAGTATAAGACGCTTGTAAGCGTCTTTTTCGCCTGCTTCTAATATTATGAAGAAAAAAACGTATTTTTAGAATATGATTATAAGTTGGGTACCTGTACTTTGTAAAATAAAACACGGGTGTCCGCTTTTTGCCTTTTTAAAGTTAAAAATGTAGGAATTATTGCAAAATGAAATTTTAAACGTAAATAAAAAAACCAAAGTCCCTTTTGTTATAATAATGTTTTTATAAGTTGAAATAAAAATCTGAATTACAATTTGTTCTAATGCAAAAAACATAATTAGTCGCAAAAACGCTGCTTTAATATACGAGTATACTGTTATGAGTAAAGTAATCATTAATTTACTTTGAAAGATCTTTAAATATTGGAATTAACTCATTTGTATCCAAAGTAACGTTGTTTTGAAAAGCTCACAATCACAAAATCTTATTTCTCCAACATTTCGTTCAATGTGACTCCCGAGGATTATCCTTTGAGGTACGGATATTATTTTAGATTTATTTGTACTTTAATGGAAGCAACATAAGTGTGCCACAAAATAACGACTATTTTACAAGCAATAATATTTTAACTCTCTCCTACCTTTATTTTTAAGTTGTGATCAGTAATATTAAAGACTTTGACTTTATTGCTGAAGTACAATACCCTAAAAAATATCTGCTAACCTTATGCGTTCCTACATTGTATCAATTTAGAAAAAAATACTTGTATTATACAGTAAGCCTACATTTATTTGCTAATAATATAAATTATTTTGTGGTGCATTGATGCACAGAGCACACAGTCATAAAAATATTACATTTTCTAATAACATAAATACCTATGTAGCTTTCCTGGGCACAAAAAGCGTTGCAGAGGAAGTAAATTATTTCAAACTCGGCCGCGGTCCTCAACTTGAAGTATTGTTTATTTAATACGTTCATTCAAAATCATTTTATTGACATCACCATATCCTTATCAGTATTTAATGGTGCATAGAGAATTTCGCATGATACCACTCTATTAGTAGTGCGAAACACGCAAAATAATGTGATGTTTTGCTCTGTTAGAACTGTTACAGAATGACCTCTAGAGGGCTGGCGATGGCGCTGGTTTGCCTGATCGGACTTCGAGTATTTCTCCCGATTTACCAACAAACTAATGAACTAGTATACCATATCGTCTTCAGAATAAGGAAGTTCAGTGCTACATGAAATCGGAAATAAAAAATGTTTTGTAAAATATAACAATATAAGATAAGTTAAAAACATTGAAAAATAATAAAAGAAGCATTGACAAACATAAGGGACATCAAGACCAGATCGGGACTATTTAACTGATCTGATCTGATTAAGTGATATGAACTGATCTGGACTATATTTGATGGTAAGGTGATTATTGCCAGGAGTTGCCATCTGTCAATGAGCTCGCCGTAGTGACCGACCAATGTTTCGATTTCGGTTTCGATCAGTTTGGGCTAATAAAACGAGTTTCGGCCGTGGTTTCAGTTTCAGCCAAAAAAAGCGAAAACTCCGGCTCAGCCGAAATCTGGGGTTAGGATGAATCGGATTACGTTCAGCTGTATCTTATGGCTCGTGATTCGCTCGCGTGTGACCTGCGACCTGTGACCTGCAACCTTTAGTTTGTTTCGACTTCTAAAATATGTCGCAATTATATTTTTGTAATTATTTCATACTTATTAAGTTAAAGTTACCTTAGCATACATTAAAGAACTGTTACATATTAGTTTTAAGGACACCATAACAACGAACCAAAAAGCCGAAAAATAAAACTAATTACTCGTTAAATTTATTCCTTTTATATTATTGGGTATTTTATTTAACACTTATTTTAACGAATTTGTAAGGTTTAAAAATAAAACTTTTAACTCATTTAAATAAGTCTCGGTTTTGGCTGAAATTAGAACTGCAGCCAGAAATTTGATTTCGGCTACTGTAGAAAATATTTTTTCGGTCGGTCACTACAAATTAGTTTTCCAATTAATTTTTTCCCCATTTTTATAAGTGGATGATCTGAAATTAATATTCTTTTTAATACTCTTTCTCTTGATTACCCCTGATTCTTCGTGTCTCATGTGGAGAGAGGATTACTCGTACCCGCTACTAGCAGGAATTTAATAAGGTTGAAATAAGGAAAAAGAATCCTCTATCTCGAAGGATCTTGGTTAAAAATCCAATTGGAGGTTATTCGCTACTTCGTAAACTGCATCCACTTTTAAGTCTGCAATGCCTCGGTAGGGTTTCATAGCTAAAGTGTGAAGTCGACACTCCCTTTTTGGGGCAATATAAAGGGGTCGCAGTTCCTTCTAAAGTGACATTATTCTAGCCACATATAATATCTGCATAAATTGAATGTATAAATAATACCTCTCTCCGCAAAAGTTCCTTACCGCGGTGTTTCAGAGCAAAACCGAGAAACTTCAGAGAAACATTCCAAATGGTAAAAATTTTTGAATCCTAAATTTTATTTTTAAACTACTCCATTTCAAATTACAACAAAATACATATTAAAATAATTGATTTTTAGAAAAAAAATATTGTGATTTTATTGAATGTTTACCAAAAGGAATGTTTCTCTGAAGTTTTGCAGTCTGGCCCTGAAACACCGTGTATAAATATTTATCTGCCACTGTCTGTCTGGCACATTTTTTTTATAAGTAAATTTATTGCATAAAATTAGTACACATATTCGATAACAGGGAATCTACATAAAACTAATTAATATAAAATGAAAACGAAGTGTTCTCTGTTTATGATAGTCTCCATCTTACATGGCTCAGCCTGTTCTAAGATGGAGATTTTTTATCTTTTAGAGCATAAATAGTCTTATTTAATATAAATCTTATTTTATTTTCAAAAAAAAAACTCCTTAATTATAAATGCCTAGCTAATCAAATGGAAGAAATTAAAAATCGTTATTACACAAATATAAAGTATACATATGTGCCAAGAATACATGTTACTTAAACATAAATAATAAAGTATAATAAATAATAAAAAAACAAATAAAAAGCAATGAAATACATAAAAATATAAATAATATGTGTACCAATTATATAAAGTATTACGTTTTTTGATTTACATATTTTTTTCCAAAAAAACTCCCGCTACACTATTTATAAGTGCAGCTATTTTTATTTTTAAATTTGTTTTACATTTGAGTATTTTATATTTGGCGATAAATCATTAAATATTTTTAGAGAAATTACATTATACTGCTTTTTACCAAAGGCGGTTGATACAAATGGGACAATACAGTTAATTTGTGTTGCAGAAATTATATTACAAAAGAACATTATTTTATTTTATAAAATGTAAATGTTGTTTAAACGTATCCCACATCAAAACTAAAATTTTATTCCAAAAGCATACGTAAATGCCAGTTGAACAAAAAAGTGAGATAAACCCCTTAAACAAGGTGACAAGCCCCGTAAATGTCGAGTCTTCCATATTATTCCCTCTAAAATGTTCTCCGTCGCTGTTGTAACATTTGGTTCCCAGATAAGGATAATTGTTTCAATTTCCATTGTCGGGGCGGATGAAGAAAGTAATTCTGGGTGAGGAGTAGAATCAGAACCAGTCCAGGAACAATGAAATATTGCAGTGTTGAAACACCTTTAAAACCAATATTTTACATTCTACCAAGAATCGAACTTAAGACCTTAAGCAAAGTAGGCAAATGCGCCAACTACTACAATGCGAGGCGAACTTTTTTGATTTCACACACAGAACTATATTCTAATTAAAAAAATACATGTAAAAGTTATAATAAAACCAATTAGAGGTATGTGCTTCGAGTGTGTCTAAGTTAACACAAAAGAAAAAAATATATTTCATGCGTGTTATGAAATTATAATCAGTAATGTATCTCATGGTTTTTTTGCTATGTCATTATTGAATTGTTTTCCTAAGTTCTTACAAGAGAATCAGTTACGTAATTGGATTAATCCTGTTGTTTTTTTCAGATTTTCTTCCGAAGCGCTCCACAAACAGCGAGCACTGGAAATATTTGAGGAACAACACGTTGAATATAGTAATATGCCCTTCGCAACAAGATGTCTACGCTAAACAGTAAGCAAAAATGTCTCATTTTATTCTAGAATAGTTATCCATGAACATTAAGTGATTACGTTTGACTTTATTTATTATGCTTGATTTTTTTAATTAAGTTGATGGGTAATATTTTATTACCAACAACAAATCATTCATCATTCCTTTAAAGACTGTTTGTGGAATTAAAAAAAAAAACTAAAACTACTTAATTATAAATGCCTATTTAATCAAATGTTAGTAATTAAAAATCGTTATTATACAAATATAAAGTATACATATGTGCCAAGAATACATGTTACTTAAACATAAATAATAAAGTATAATTAATAATAAAAAATAAAAAAAACAAATAAAAAGCAATGAAATACATAAAAATGTGAATAATATGTGTACCAATTATATAAAGTAATACGTTTTTTGATATGCATATATTTTTCAAAAAAATTTCTCGCTATACTATTTATATGTGCAGTTATTTTTATTTTCAAATTTGTTTTACATTTTGAGTCTTTTATATTTGGTAATAAATCATTAAATATTTTTGGAGCAATTAAGTTGATGGATAATGTTTTATTACAAACAACAAATCATTCATCATTCCTTTAAATACTGTTTGTAGAATCACCGTGTCATGAAAATCAATCATCCCCAATTGAAGAAAGTACATTAATGTAATATTAAGAGTTTATTAATACAAAAATTTTTATAATCTGCTCTGTGTATTCTGCCTAATTAAGAGCACCCTTTTTTTCCGACATTTTTCATGTAGGTACGCTAAAAAAAATATATATTTATACTACCTACTAGTGAATTTATTATAGTTTAATTATATCTTATTTTAACATATTACAACAGAGACGAAGAACATTTAAGAGAAGAAAATATAGAAGTCTAGGCATCTACAGGGCTTATGACCTGTCAATGGCTGGTTTAAGTGGCCACTTTACACACTGTGTAACATTCACCATTCTGCCTATATTTGAACATCTATATTCCTTCAATTCTTTCATCCGTTGATGTTTGTGAAGTTAAAGAGCTGAAACCTTTATTTATCTTAAATGTTCTTCATCTCTGTTGTAATATGTTAATATAAACAGCTCCTCGGGGAGTTGAATCCAGTCCTTGTCTACAAAAATTTGGACAAACTCAAAATATTGATGATATCTTATATTATTTATTAACACGTTTAAATAATTTTTCTGACTTCCTCTACCCAAACTGTATAATATTTTTTTAACAAATTTATTCAATACAGCAAAACTATATTTAATTTATATTTGTATTTTATTTTTCCTAAACAAATAAAATACGGATTAAGAGCAAATTCTTTTATACATTATTTTTCAAATATTTATTTTCAATGTTTCAAAAATATCAAGAAAAATGTTTCAAAGTTTATGCAATTTTGGGGGTAGGTGATCAGTTTGATTACTTGAGTGTTTTTCGCAACATTATCTCCAAATCATATTTTGATTTAAGCAAATTACTATTTTGGCAGATTTTTAAAATCTAAATAACACTTTATATGTATTGGATATTTTTTCAATGAGGCTTGTTGGAAATATTTATATCAATCGTAGTCTATCCTAAGATTAAAAACAAACATTCGTAAAATTATAATCGTATAATGTTATAAATTGTTATTATTTTTGTCGGTATCTTAATAGATCTATCCGAAACCGGGCCTACGCATTTGTCTTTAGTGTCAAGCTAGATATAATGTAATGCGAATTTTATATCGAAAAGTACCTAATAATGTTGACATTTAGTATAACTTTAATTATGTTTTAGGAAATAATAAAAAGAAAAAAAAAAAAAATCGAAGTAATTGCATACAAAAATTATGTAATTACTAGATGAACATTGACTCATGCGTCAAATTTACTTAAACTAAAAACCAATTAAAAAGTGTACATCCATGTTATAAAAACGTACAATAAATTTTAGTCTTTGTTTCCTTTTTGTGAAGCGTTTTATTACATTTTTTTTTCTTATGTTTTTCAGTGCCCAAAATATTAAATGCATATTTATTTATTTATAACTATATGCGCCTAGAGAGTTTTTACATGACAAGTAGAAAAAGAGTTTATAGAATATCTGCAATAAGAAAAAAAATAAAATATCAAATGGTAAATCAGTAAATTAAAAGATTTTTTTTAAACCCAAGTTGTATGCTTCTATTTTACATAACGTATAATAGGAACAGCATTACAGTATAATTATTTTCTATTTTTTTTTATTTCGTATATTTTTTTTCTCATGTGTATTAAAATTACCAAATAACTATAATAGTGTAATACCCGTATGCAGAGACAAACCTTAAGGTGAGGAAAGTACGTTATATTGTCTTCACCTTCGGGTTATTCTCTGCATTTAAAATTAGAATGTACTTTCCTCACCTTAAGTTTTGTCTCTGCATACGGGTATAAGTCACTCTACAAGCACAACAGCTAAAGTACATTCACGGAGACTGGACCGCTGTGCACGTGCAAACCTTGAGCCCACTGCGTGCTTTCGCATGATTAGCCCATTTCACACCACTGCAAAAATCTACACGACATGATAAACTACAGTACGGTGGATTGATATTAATTTGTTAACAATGATTTATTTATTTAATGCCTGACAAATTCAATAACCAGTACACCAAGAGAACGACTAATCTGCAGTCGATTTCCTTTTGCAGGTTTTTTATCTGAGAGTACCAGTTAAATATAAATAATGATTTTGATAAAATTATCATTGAATCTCTTTTTTAAATTTTTAATATATTATTTGAATCGAGTTGTGGTCCCGTAGCTAGCGATAGAGAGACTCCAAGGATCAGAGGTCCGAGGTTCGAAACCTACTCTACCATAACTTGATTTCCATTTTCTAATAGTAAGTTATATACAAGTCGTTCAAAATGGTCATCAAAATTAAAATATTTGTGTTAATTAGAAGAACGCTAGTATTTCTCTTTTTTTCTTTTTTAAATATAATATGTTAACTGAGGCGTTTTTATTGATATTTTTATTAAAATCATTAACTATGAAACTTTGTAAAATAAATAAACGAAAAACATAAATATTTTCAAATTTAATTAGGTACAAATGAATCTTATAAATATCAATACACTAAAACTATACCGTACTGTTTAGATTAAGATGAAATGAGTGAAATAGGCTATTCTCCGTCGGATATTACGCGACTGGTTTGTTTATTTGGAAATGTTTCTAATAATCAACAGATTTTATGCTTGCCTACTATTTTTTCTACGATCTGTATTTAAAAATAATGGAATTTTAATATTTCAGGTGGCGTGAATTAAAAGTCAAAGGAAAAATGTATCCAATTAAAAACCATTCGTGGAGGAAGCAAAAATACAATTTGAAATATTTTAAGTTATTTGACACTGAAAGCAATACGAGAATGCTGTGTCATTTAACGAAAAGCCATATTTTTCTTAACAAAACCAGGAAGAAACGAAACATCAAAGGTAATCACAAATACTTCTGTTCAATTCAAATACAAATTTATTTAAAATTTGATGTTTTTATGTTTAACTTAAAAATCAGACAATTTCTAATTGTTAATACTCGTACCTACCATGTAAACATTTTAGGAGGGTAACAAAACATGTTTCTTAAAAAAAAGATTTTGATATAAATCTCAAAAAATCTGTTTTTTTAAATATGTTCATCTACGTTATTTTGTTAAATGAAAATAAGAGTGTTCAGTGCTATGAGAAATTGGATTTAAAAACAGTTTTCTTATATGCGGTAAAAATTGAAGCATTTAATTGTGCAGCGAAGTTTCGCAAAAATGTATAAAAAAATAATAAAAAATATTTTAATGAAAAAAACTACTTTACACGACGTCACAAGTTTTTCTAAATCAACCACTGATCAAGTGATGTGATCGATTTTCGGTTTCCGGGAAGTTCAATCAGAACAATTCACCGAAGAGGACTAGTGAAGTGACGCGCGGAATAATAAAAAAACTACAAATCTTTAAAAGATCGTAGCGATAATAATACGATATATAATTATCAAAATAAATGTTTGCCTTAGTTTGAAAGTCTATTCACAAATAGCTTTCCCACCACATACCGCATACTGCATTTGAGGACATAAGTCTCCTTGGCGGTGCCCACATAACACGGAAAATTTGCTCGTTGCTAAACGAGAAAAACTGCTCAAAGGAGCTCTCTGTAATCTGTTTTAGCCTTAGCATCTTTGTGCTGAAAGAAAGTAATCCAGATTCTCATAATACGCATTTCATTGGATTGAGAAATCTTTTCGTTCTTTCGCTGTCCAAGTGCTTTATGTGTAAGAAACTAACGCAGCACTCCATTCTTGATCATGTCGACAATGCTTGTCTCAGACTTACATAGTTCACGGATCTCGATATTTGTGCACCTATCATACATAGTTTTACCACACATTCACCTGTGAGATCGCATTTCGACAGCATTCAACCTACTTTCATCATTATTTTTTTCAATTTCCACACTTCGCTGCTATACATTGGGATGGCACTAGAACTTCATTGTGAACTGCTAATTTTGCCTCCTGTGACAAACATTTGTTTGCCAAGATAGATTCAGTGCACCGTTCCCCCTGTTCCCGGCACTCATCCTCCTTTTAATATTTTTCTCAGTCTTTCCATCCCTAGTAAACATACTTCCCAAATACACAAATTCTTCTACCTGATTCAGAATATATCCGTTCACACTGATCTCACATTATTTAAATTTTCATCCCTTTCAAAAACCATTACTTTCAATTTATCAATATTTATTAGCAAACCGCTTGATTTATTTATTAAATATAATATATAAGTATTAAATTAAGTAACATGTATTACAATATTGTTTTACATTACATATGTCTAGTATTTGAATGTATGCTTGTAAAAACACCCTTTGGACCACATTTTGCTGAAAATAACTTTTATTATAAAAAGTGTTCATAATGGTTAAAAGCATCGTTTGAGTGCAAAAAACCCACTGATTTATACTCCAAACACCGAAAACCATTGGAGGTCAAATAATGCGTTATTGTAAAAACACATTTCTTCTGGAATATGTATCACTTAATATGTTGTAAGAATATTATTAAGTGCTAAATGTTTGAATTAAGGATAAATAATTAATGATTATATGATATTTTCCTAAAATCTATAGTCATTGAACGTCGAGCCGATAGATTCACAAAACTTTAATAATTATTTTCAGAGTACAGTTTTTATTGATATTCCAACATTTTTATGAATGGTCAAAAGGGTGTTTTAACTATCATGCATTCATTTGGTTTTTTTTAAATGGTTTTATACACTATTATTTATATAGTACAATTCCACGTATAAAGATTACCCAAAAACCTTATGAGTATCTTTATGAAAACACAATCGAATAAAATATTATTTTGTTTGTAAATAAAATAAAAGTTTACGTAAATTTATTTTGGAAACACGACACCAATGAAAATACAACAATATAATTTGGTTGATGTACTCATTTTTAAGCTTCAGCGCAAAGCTTTCGCAGAAATGTATATTTTTTACTGAATTTTCGACCGGTGATTAAAACATCATAAAACTTCTCGTGTTTATCAATTTGTTATTTTCAAGCCTTTCAAAATAACGATCCTCAAAATAAATACATTGCGTCAATTATCGCAAACATGTTTATTCAGAAAAAGTATTGGAAAATGTGAAAAGCATTTTTGGAAAATGATAATTGGATTATTGATATTTTTATGTGTCAATGGTTTTTTATTTTTATTTAGAAATTAATACAAACAAAAAAAACAGATTATATGAACAATTAATAGCACGCTTAAGTTGAAAATAAAGTCAATATTTTTCTTCTGTATTTGAGATTCTAGTTGGATGTTTTTCGCCTTATAAAATAGCATCTTTATATGTCATTTGAAGGAAGAAATTGTTGTCAGAAAAGAGCTAAAACACATGTTTTGAAAAAGTGTATATTAAAGAAATTGTATGTTCTTCGGAATACAGCGTTAGTCAGTAGATGGTCAGTAGCAAAGTAGTTTACAAGTGTTTCCATAAAACATTTTAAAAACATGTACTCCTTAAAAGTAAAATATTTAGTATAAACAACCACTAACGTTTCTTATAAAATTACTGATATATGAGAAGGTTTTTATACGCTTCTTTGAAGTTATCATTCATTGACTTGACTTAATTTGAATACATGACATTGTATTCAATTTAAGGTGACGTCAGGTATTTAAAAAACATTTAATTTTCAATTTTGAATTATAATTCTGGTTGTGAAATTTTCATATGGATTTCTATGAAATAATTAATTAATTATTAAACCAACAAGCTGAAAATGTAATCATATTGGTTTTCCAAGAAACCCGATAAATTCACGTACCAAAGGGCTTTTAATTAAATATTAATTTCAATCAATAACAATAAATTTCTAACAATATCCAAGAGTTTAAATGGCATATTTCGTTACGTGTGTTTTGGTATTAGGTAAGTATTTTAATAGTTATTTTTATATCTGCCATCAATCGGCATTATTTTTTTTCAATTACTTTTTAATCTTTGTTTTATATTCTTTCATTTTTTCACAAGATTTATTGGCTACAAATGAATCGAAATAATGTTTTATTGTGATCACGATTTACATAATACTCTTATGTTTAAAAATATGAAACCCAACAATACGCATTTAAATTTCTTTGAAATTTGAAAGGGGAAATTTTATGCATAATTTATTTTACGATTTGATTTATACTAAACATTACTTTAAAATCGGGCTTGAGACGAAATTTCCAAAAGTACAAAACTGATTTTTTTTTAAATATATTATTTTAATAAATATTTAATATTTTTACTTCAAACCAATATCTGTGAACGATTTTTGGATGCCGTATAACTATACTACCTTCGGGAATATTAAGCAGTTTTAACATTCTACTAGTATCGGAATTTTTACAAGCAAAGGTTTTTTGTTTATAGGATTGTCACCACAGTTAATTTATACATTTCTGGATCAAGAAATACAGCCTGGAAGTCACATTTCCTTAAAATGCTCTGCATCAGGAGATCCTCCGCCAAGGTTTGAGTGGATGTTGGACAATCAGTTGCTTCTTCCAACCTCACACAGGTAAAAAAATATTTTTTAAGGCCGTATTAAGCTATTAGAAATGAAAGATTTCAGAAATAATGTAACAATTGTGGTTTATAATACAAAAG
Source organism: Micrasema longulum (assembly GCF_059751315.1). Lineage (NCBI taxonomy): Eukaryota > Metazoa > Arthropoda > Insecta > Trichoptera > Brachycentridae > Micrasema > Micrasema longulum. The sequence goes on from NW_028279630.1 coordinate 44,720, forward strand.
TATATTATTTTTATAATTCTTAATTTTGGAGAGATATATGATATAAATACCCAAATAAATAGTAGAGTCTTTAATCACTCACATTAGCAAGGAAAATTATTATTTGTATTGAAATCCAGCATAGTTGTATAAATTTTACTTCCCAAATCCGATGTGAAAATGCTCATTTGAAGATTGCAAAAAATACAACTTCATCATCTAAAAAAATAAGAACGATACATCTTGTATCGGATGTAGACTAGTGTGACATTACAGCCACACAAGAGTTAAAGGGATCCGAGGAGTAGGGATGACGTGTTGGTCATCTGTCCATACATCTTTTTCAGACTCAGATTGTGCTAGTACCTACATCAATAAAATGCCTATTTTGAAATCCTTTTTATAAGTGCGTCTTATAATTGAGGAAATACGTTATAGTGTTTGTAGATAACAGTTAATTTAAACAGAATTGTGGAAAATATAATTATTATTCATATATTTTTATCCCTAAGGAGGCTGTTAAGCTAGGGTTTCCTAGGACAGCGGTGCCCGTAGTTTAACGGCCGTAGTGAACGGTGATGCAGTGGACAGCCGTCGTAACGGTGACTAGAGTGTGGTTTCCTAGGAAAACGGTATTATCAACACCATTTAACACCGTTTACCTCGGAAACCACTCTCTAGTCGACGTTACGGCGGCTGTCCACTGCATCACCGTTCACTACGGCCGTTAAAATACGGGCACCGCTGTCCTAGGAAACCCTAGCTTTAATCATTGAGTTTGCTTTCTAGGCTAGTTATAAAATTTTATTTCATAATATTAAAGTTTTCCAATATATTTATGTTTTCAGATATATGATCGGTCAGTATGTTGATCACACTGGTCTAGTAATCTCACATTTGAACATCACAGGAATAAGAGTTGACGATGGCGGACAATATGAATGCAAAGCCTCTAATTCCAAAGGACACTCCTCTCATATCGCAAGATTAAATGTTTACGGTAATCGTATATTACGTTAATGATTTTACATTAATTTTCGCTATTCATTAAATAAAAATTAAATGGTAATCGTAATCTAGTGTATAAGACGCTCGACTCACCCACGGAAGGTTCTGGGTTCGATTCCCGGTGAGAACACAAAAATAAATGTAATCTCCCTAGCTCAATCACATATAACTGTCGACGTGCTAATAAGCGACGTGATAACAATTACTCACCATGATTGTTTATCGTATTCGCGATCACAATGGAACATCCGTGAACACCTATTATTTAATGTCAAAATATTTACGTTTCGCGACGTATAATCCTGCTGCGCAATCACATATTTGAATTTCACCGGGAAAAAAAGGAAAATACTTTTTAAAACGGCTATTTTTATTTATTTATTTATTTATCATGCTATTCATTGCATTCAGCCGGCGGTCGGCAAGCCAAATGTCAAGAAAAGCAGTCGCCATAGTAATTGTTTGTAATTTAATTTTCACTCTTTTCTATAAAGTACTCCTTACTATTTTACAAATGCAAAATATTGTTTCATTTTTTACAATAAACGCCGATTTTTCGGCCATGAATTGTATTAAATTACGAGGAAAACAAAAAACAAACCGACACGAGCGTTGACGTAGAGATTACACACGCGTTGACTCATGACCGCGATAACTTAAGGATGTTCATTACTGTTCATCGTGATCGCTCAAATTCTTAGCATGTTTTCAAGCACGTCGATAATTATTTGTGATTGCGCCGCTGGCCTGTTGCGGGGCATTTTTTTTTTATTAAGGAATAGGATTTTAAAAAATAAAATGCTAATAATTTCCAGGACCCCCTTACATCCGTTCGATAAGTTCGATTCGTGGAATAACCGGAAACGACATCGTTATCCTATGTCCATACTATGGCTATCCTATAAGGTAAATATCATCTGTATTTCATCTGAAAAAACTCCCTCGAGTCACTGTGTGGTAGGTAACCTGAGGTTAGGAAATGATCGCTTGATAATCACTGTCTCTTTTCATCTTATTAAATTATGTGTTTGTCACTCTAAGTAATCTAATTAGATTACATTTCTTTCTCTCAAATGAATGTTTTAAATATTTGACTCAGTCTATTTGATATTTTGTTATTTTCGGAGACTCTAATGGATAAAATTTTCAATTTTAAATTATCTAACATTCCAAAACATGTGATATTTTCTTCGTATGCGTTAAAGTTTACTCGAAGATTGCGCAAAAAATCGTGGTTATTTTCATAGTAGCTGCCAAGATATTAATTAATTAATTGCAATTTTCACGGCCGGTTAAATCACAGTATCGGGCGGGTTCAGTGGGCCACAATAGTTTGTTTTGGGATCATTAGTACTGACAGTTTGAATACACGTAATATTTTACAATCAAATATCTATCAGTTAACATATATAACTATACTGTTTTCAAATAACTCTTTTAATGTTTCAATTATTATATTCATTAATTTTGAACTTAATAAATTGTTTGATTTCTTTGTTTTCAAACATTTAAGTTTTTTATTTTGACATACCTATAATGGTAGGTATCTGTCGTTATGAAAATGTGAGATTTTTTTTAGCGCCTTTAACTTAATTGTTATTAAAATAACACAATTATTTATCCTTAACATAAAAATAAAATGATACGAAAATAATGATAATAAAACCTTACTAATAACAAAACAAGGCCTTGACTATAATGGCAAGTTTAGAGAGTTGTCTACAATTATTATTATTTATGTGTACATCATATATTTAAATAAAATTAGAAAATCGAATTTTCTGTGCGAAATGTTTATATTTTTTTGTTTTTTTTTTCGACGCGTGTTTAATTAGAGGTTACCGACGAAGATATTTGATTTTTTTATGCAAAAATGAACATTTTTGTACAGTAAGTTCGAGTTTACTTTATAGACCTGTGTTTATAAACCTAAAGTCCTTGCTAGGGGGGTCGAACCCAAGCATGACAAACGTAAAAAGATTGAGATGAAAAACTGGCATTTTTGGGGAGTGGGGTGTAGCACCAGATTTTAAGTTATCTGTCGCTACATCCCCCCCCCCCCCCAAGACCTTAACTTTTGCATCGCTCATGACCGTGACCCACCCAAACAAGGCAAAAGCTGGTCGTAGGGTGAGAGGGTCGCCAGCTATTTTTCTACTCGGGGGGGGTGGCGTGTTCAAGAAGATTTAAAACACTGTTATAGACAGTTGAATTTAACTCTGTTAACCTTTCAGAGTAATAATTCGCTCCCACTTATAGAGATGCGCTTTCGCTCTATTGCATACAACAAAAGCGTTCCAAATTTTTGGTTTAACAACAAACGTGTAATGGACGGTTTCGGTTTTCGCTTGCAGTTTTTGACCTGAGTACCTACGGCCCGTTGCATTGCTGTAAACTGTTGACTCCTTGATTGATAATCATATAATGGTTTTTGTCCGTATGGGCGATTCTATAAGCGGGTGACGTATTATTATTACTCTGAGGTTAATTTCCTACTGTAATCGGGACCCAGGTCACCGTAAGATTTTAGATAGTTTATTTATTTATTTATTAACGCCTTAAGAGCTTTAACATAATATATAGACGTTATAAACAATTTTCAATTATAAAAAAACAATTTTAAATATAAACAATAAAAAAACAAGTACTTACGTTGTAATTTTTATTTTAAAAAAAATGAATAATTGGTTCTTGAAGTTTGATTAATTTATAGGAAACACATACATTTAATGTTTGGGTGTCTGTGTGTTTGTTTCCGAGAGAGTGAATTCTAGGGAACATGGAATTAATGTGTGAATTTGACTTAGATATATTAATATATCTAAAATAAATATTCTGCCTCATTGGCCTATAATGCACATTGAAATAGGTACATTTGATCAAATCGGGAACATCAATAAGATTATTTACAGTTTTGTACAAAAAACCAGATTAGATATTATTCTTCTTACACTAATATCAAGTAAATCCAATGTGAATAAGAGAAGATTATAGTTTGTATTTTCTCGCTGTAAATGCAGCTTAAAATTTATTCATAATAGGTATTTGTTGTTATTTTGTATTCAGGGTTTACGTATTATGTATTACGTAACATATTTGAACAAAATAATTTGAAATATTTGAACAAAAACAAGTTTTAAAAGGGTATCCAAACGTACTGAGTATGAAATCAATGTACTTTTTTTATTTTGTAAAAATCATTTGTTACTCGTTTTGTTTTTATTGAAAATGTGTTATTCTACCAATTAACCTCCAAAACATAGTAAATAAACAAAAATAAATTGTGTTATAATTAAATTTACCACCTGGCATTACAATAATTTCGATTAAATGATTGAACTCTTCTTTCAGTTTTGTTAAATGGGAAACTCCTCGGTTCGAGGTGGCTTCTGAACCTCGTTACGTTCAAGGAGGAGGCGCTTTGAAGATATCAAAGCTCAGTCCAGCCAAGGACTCCGGTAGTCTCACTTGCTCCGTGGGGAGCCCGAGTGGAGAGCTGGCGAAGAGAGAAATCCAACTCGTCATCAGCAGCCCTCCGGTCCTGTCGCCACTCTCCTACCCTCCTGATCTTAAATCGGGAGAACGGGCACAACTGTCCTGTACAGTTATATCTGGAGATATGCCAGTCTACTTCTCCTGGCAAAAGGACGGAATGCCAATGTCTTCAATGCTACAGGTTTGTTGACTCATTTTGTTCGACTCGATTTTACTATTCAATATCATCAGTCGTGTGGTTCTGATCGAATAAATAATAAATTTATTACTTTTACAGCCTTTTATTTTTTATTTAGTTATATTTTTTGACACATATTTTTAAAATATTTTTTATTTAAATGTATTTTTTGTTTTTTTTTAAAACAAATTTGAATTTATTTATTTTTTAGAGGGGTATTTTTGTATCTAGTGAAGCTGCTAGGAATATTTCCCTGCAATTTTTACACATCAAACATTTATTTTGTTTTATTTTGTATTTCGTATATTTTATAAACGCAGTATTTCGGCACTGAAGAGAACTGAAAACTGTGTAATATTTTCCATTATGCCCGTGATTGAGCATCCGTATTTCATTTATTTTAATATACAGGATGTTCTTTGAACCCTGTCACATCCGAAACTACAATGATCAGTTTGAGCAAGAAGACATATTAGCATATTTAAAAAAATATTTAGAACAAAATAAATTTTTAAAAATAAAATATTTAAAAAAACAAATGGTTGCTTACTACTGCAGGGGAGAAGTGAGGGGAGCGCGGCGCAATATTAGACTCCCTCCTCCTCCTCCTCGTTTCTCCCCTGCAGAAGTAAGCAACCATTTGTTTTTTTTATAAATATTTTTTTAAATTATTCGTTGTGAAAAAAATATTTTAATGTGCCAATATGTCTTCTTGCTCATACTGATCATCGTGGTTTCGGATGTGACAGGGTTTAATGAACACCCTGTATGATACGTAGGTATGCTTACCATTATCACAAGGAAATTTGCGAGTTTTCGGAACCATTAAATTTTTCGAATTTTCGAAAAATAAAGCGGCCAAACCTTAAAAGATTCTTTTAGAATTATCTTACCTATTAATAAATTCTCTGATTAATTTTCAATTCCTTGGGTTTTTAGGCACCTACTTAATTAAGATTTCATGTAAAACAAGTAAAATGTTTAACAAAGTTCTGTTCTTTATTTTCCAAGATAATATACTTAATTAATGTCTTAAGTAATGAAAGTTCAGTTTGCGTAACGTTGTTTACTGTGTTTTGTTTTAGATAGAAGAACGAAGTACGGAGTTTTTCAGTTATTTGCTCTTCAAAAGTTTATCAGCAGAACACAGTGGAACTTACACCTGCATTTCATCTAACTCTGCTGGAAAAGTCAACAAATCCACTGAATTCATAATAAAGGGTAATTGAAACAATATACACCCATTTTCTGGGTATTTGGCTACCAAATATAAAAATTTTCGATGTGTTTTGTATTTTCGTGTCCACCGTTAGGTATAATCTCTATAAAATAATTTCGAAAGAATTAAATAAACAAAACTTTAAAAAATATGAAAACTTATCTTTAAATATATACCCTAAGTAGGTATTTTTATAATTTGAATGCAAAACAAAACCCTTAATTTCTTTGTAATTATTTTATTTGTGACTGTGCACTTTATTACACATTAAATATTTAACGAATTCCTTATTCTCAAATTACATCAAAATTGTTTTAAAACGTCATTTCAAAATAAATTCTCTAAATCTGTAATACACGGATAAAATATATTTGAAATTAAGATTTCTAAAAATGTTATTAATTCTTCACGTAAATTCATAAAAAAAGCCAATAATATTATTACTACGACTTAAAATCCTGTTATCCAAACATAAACATAAATTATCCAAAATATTCTAATTATTTCATGTATTTTTTTAATGTGAGTTTATTGTAAAATAAATCAAATTATAAGTTAATCGGCCTGTGTCGCGGACTCACAAATCAAAGGTCCGAGGTTCACACCCCGCTCTACCACAACTTGATTCCCATTTTATATTAGTGAGTTATTTACAACTCGTTGAAAATGGCCCCCAAAATTTAAATATTTGGGTAAACCATGAGATCGCAAATGTTTATTATTATTTTTGTATCATAAAACATTTTGAAATGTAATTATCCGCTGGTATTGTTTTAAATATGTTTAAACTATAAACAGACTGTGCTTAATTTAAGTATGCATAGGAGAGGGTATTTTGTAATGTATTTGCATTTGTATATGTAGGTATTTCCAACGACAAAACTATTTTTTTGTTTAACAAACTAATACCCGTATGTAGAGACAAACCTTAAGGTGAGGAAAGTACATTCTACTGTCTTCACCTTAAAAACCTTAAGTTTTGTCTCTGCATACGGGTATAAGTATAATAAATACTTTATTTCATAACACAAGTACAATTTTTTTTAAAACAATTTATTTTAAGGATACGGGTTATAAAATATAGATGTCCATTTTTATGCGTTTTTAACTTTACTAATAATGGCATCTGACGGCAGTTCACGTGATCTGAATTTCTGTTTAACAAAACTTGACATAAAAGCTGTACTTTACTGTAAATAGAACAAGAAAAAAATGCATAAAGCGGATAAAAAATGAATGTCAGATAAATACTGGAAATAAAGCGATAATTTAAAATGAACCAAAACCATTTTAGATCGTATAAAATAGTTTAGGCAATATACTCTAAGCAGGTTACTTTATATTTATTTTAATGTCCAAGAGTTTTGAGAACATAAAAACGAGTATCTCAAAAATTCATTTTTCGACATTCATCATTTATATCCTGTACCCTTCATTTATATGGGTTCTGTTCTCATAAACCCACCCGATAGACCAGAAAATCCGTATTGATATTGAAGTACCTAACGTAATCATTAACTATTTTTTTTATTTTTCTTTTAGTGCCGCCATACTGGAATAAGGAGCCGCAAGACGTTTCAACTCTTTTGGGTAGTTCAATAATGGTTCACTGTGAGGCAAATGGTTACCCAGAACCAACAACTTTTTGGTCGAAACAGTATAGTAAGTTCCTATTTATTAATATTGGTAAATATTATTGATGAAAAATATACACAAACAATTTTGAATTATATTTATTTTAATAAATGTGAGTTCATATTTGTGCATTATCACTTACTGAATGAGGAACTTCAGCTCTTCGGGAAATTGGATACAATAATTGTTTTGAAATGTTTAAAAATTGAAGCATCAAAGTGAAATGCAAAGTTTCTTGAAAATGCATGAAAAAAATATTTTAATAAAAACGAACTACTTTGAACGACCCAACTAGTTCATATGAATCAACCAATGATAAGAGAGTTTTGAAAGATATATGGTTTGCTTGCCGTCAATGAACCATGAGCAGAACTGATAGAGAAAAATCGGAAGAGAACCTCTGACGTCACACGCAGAGTTATTTCAGAAATACAACACTTTAAAAAATCATAACGCTGATAATACGATATTATATAAAAATAGAAAAAAAGGTTTTTTTGGCTCTGTTTAATAGTCTTTTAACAAATAAAACACCACTGAACTTTCTCATTGTCTCCGTCTACTAGTTTCGAGACGTACCTGTCTCTTCATCAAGACATCAAATATTACACTAACATGCAAATCCTAATATACATCTTCACTACAGTAGTTGCACAAATACATAAAAGTAGCATTAATATATTGGCGTATGAACCACCACACCCTACAATACCATATTGTAACAAAGATTGTACAATTGAGATATTTTTAAATTATTGATTTTTAAAATATTCCTTAATCTAATAAAAATATAAATACATTTTCTAATTCCTTTCACAAGTTCACTAATATGGTCTTTCCATTTTAAGTTTTGGTCTATGTATACACCAAGATATTTAATTTTATCTGTTGTATAAAGTACTGAACATATACACAAATATAAAGTCCCTAAATACAATAAATCTGGCATATAATAATTCAATTGTAATGAGTGGGATTTAATTTACATTGTAAAAACCTAAAAGCAACTACCGATTATTCAGTAGATCTACCGATTTTGGGAGCAATCTACCGATCTACCGAATTCTATGGTTATTCTGCCGATTTTTAAATCTCTTGAACAATTGGTTAAATTTTTTATAAAACTGTTTCAGTTGACAACGAATCTATCGATATTGATTTTAGCTTAATGGAAGTTGGCAACCCTGCTACTATTGTTCCAAAAGTTAAAAAACATGAGAAAAAAATTACTCTTAATTTAATATTCTAGATAGAGCGAGAGATGAATACGATCCTATTATATCTAAGAGTGGACACTTAAATGTCTTTATTAATGGATCAATACTTATCAATTCAGTTTCTTCACAAGATAAAGGAAAATATAAATGCACTGCAGAGAACGGAGTTGGGAGTAATATATTTAAATCAATTTTTCTTGATGTAAACGGTAAGTTAGAAACAAGTATAAAAATTATTTTATAATTACAATATGAATTATGAAATCATTATATGCCTGTAATATAATCATGTATTTTCAGAACCTGCTCGGTTTGAAGTCTCGTCACAAAATATATCGGTAAGAAGAAATGATCCCATAACTCTTATTTGCGATATCCAAGGTGACAATCCGATAAAAAATACTTGGACGCACAATACGAGTCCAATAGATAAAAGTAGCTACAGGTCAGTGGATTATAAGATATTTATGAGCTTAATATCTTGAGGTGTTTGGTCTTAAATTTGTTTTTATTCACGGGCGATTTTGTTTTACAGAGTAAGTATTTCAGAATTGAAAAAAGACCAAGGACTTAGATCACAGTTAAGTATTGACAGAGCGGATAGACATGATTCTGGATTATACAGATGCCAAGCAAGTAATTCCTATGGAAGAAGTGAACACTTTATTCATCTGGCCGTTCAGGGTGAGCATAAAAATTAATAATTAACTTACGTTATTTACTACCTATCAAACTTCAGTTTCATTTACTTAATATTAAATTCAAACTCATTGTACAAGTATGTACACCGTTTTAGTTACCTAATTGTGTCACATTTTCTTTCTACTCTACCCTAATTGAACATGGTTTATGCTTTATTTTTATTTGCTTTATAGCTCCTAATAATAGTAAAGTTTGTCCACTGATCTGAGAAATACATTAAAATATCAGTACAGATGATAATAATGTGTGAATCAATATGTACAATTTGTCAAAAAGAAGTAGAAGAGTAGAAATAATTTGAGGGTACTAGTACTATTATGGCTTTCTTTTATGGTAACACTTTAAAAGCGGCAGTACCGCAGTAAACTTTGTTGAAGCTCTAATTTTTACAGTTTTCTCTTATTTTATAATTATGATTCAGTATAAATATTAAGTATTACACCCATTAATACTTAATTTATAAAAAGTATAGCTCTTTAACTCTTTAAATACTATGGGTAAATAATCCCTTTGCACGCGATGATGTAACATCGTGTTACCACTAGTAAAAGTCAGAACATTCTAAAGTTCAGACATCTGAAAAAAAAGCATGAAGACAGGCTGTTTTATAATTCCTTGTCCATAATTTATGCAAATAAATACAAAATTTAGCCCTGTTCATGCTAAATAAATTAAAAATCATAATTACGCCACTCATATTACGGGCGTGCATCCCCTATCACTGATGGAATACTGAATCTGTTTTACACAACACCCGCCACAGAACAGTGCCTCTGTCTTTTTTGTTACGAGTTCTATCTTCGTGCTCTTTCTTATGCAGATGTGTTGCTAAATTAATGGACGTTCATTCTTTGCGTAGCAAGGATAAATATTTTTTGTGTTAACATCCAGCATAGTTATACAAATTTTACTTTCCAAATCCGCTGTGAAAATGTCCATTTGAAGATTACAAAAAATACGAGTTCATCATTTCAAAAAATAAGAGAGATATGTCAAGTCTTGTGTTCTATGTCGACTAGTGTGACGTCACAGCCACACAAGAGTTAAAAAATGCGTAAGTATAAAAAATATGTTTTGACACTGAACCTTAACAACTAAATTGCCCTTTTGCAAACGGTTCAATCGTATGTTAAAAATGCTTTTTTTCGTACGACTTTTTCAGTGTACAATACAAAATTTAAAGATATAGATTACACAAACATCACTCTGTCAGATTTAAAATTTACACTAAAAATGCATTATGTAACTTAGTAGACATTATAATAATGAATATGTACATCACCCTTCCCCTCCTTATCCTCTTTTCAAGCATCCTTGTCCTAATCCCGCCCAATTTACAATAACTTACTGTTCTTAAAAAAATGAAAAATAAATTCTTTGATTATTGAAAAATATTTACGAGTACATGAAAAAAAACATTTTTATATGTATAAACTGTTGATGTATCTATTTAATATGTAATATATTTTCTTTACAAACTTTGTATACTTTGTGGAAATCTGTTATTGGTTCTAAGTTTATACACAATTTGTGTTTGTTTACTATAAATATGTATGTAGAACTGTTGATTTCCCAAATAAAATAAAATAAAAATAATTACCTTTGGTACTATAACAAATCTCAATAAAATTACACTATGAGTTTTCCTCGGCTATTATGCCGTGTGTCGTTCGTACTCTTTTCCGACGTTTCGGATCGCAGTACAGCATCCATCATCATAATCATCCCGGTAATCAGTTATAAAAAAAAATAATAAAACCGTGGACTGTAAAGTGCCACGGATTTCAAATTGACAAGCTGTAGACGGTAACGTCTGCGACACGGTACAAATCCTCAGTACTAAACGTTGCATAACTGTCTACGTCTACATATATAATATCAACCCTGATGATGGCCTCTGTAATGCAACCTAAAAAGTCGGTAAAGAATACGAATGGTACACGGCGTAACAACCCAGAACAATTTAGTGTGCATCTACAGCCGTGAAAATCGAAGAGATATAATCAATCAAATTAATTGCGTTCCATTTCCATTTCGCTATAAATGAAGATTGATTTACTATAAATTATTTTGGTCTTCTCAACACAAAATATTTGTCATTGTTTTAACTTCAGTAGCATAGTTTAAACCTTCCCTATATATTGTCTTTTCAGAGCGTCCTGATCCACCAAGACAAATGGAAGTTATACAAGTCGGTAGTAGGTCAGTCCGCCTATCGTGGCAGAGACCATTTGATGGGAATAGTCCAGTTCTCGGGTACTTGTTGCAGTACCAAATCCTCAAACCAGGAACGTCCAACACCTGGGATGCTAATAATGTAATGAATGTTACTATTTCTGTAACCTCTAAACAATCTACTACAAGGTAAAATATTTTATAATGCACTATTTTTATAAAGATTTCATTTATTACAGGCAGTTGTTTTATAAATATTTTCATTGCTCCATGAATTAATTGCATTTTGATTCTCTACAACTGTGGTTTTATATTAAATTTTGTTCATAAATAAATCAAAATACACATTGAAATTACAAGCAAACTTTCAAAAGACCAAACTGTGTATTGCCACGTCATATTAAAATTTAGTTCCCTGATGGAAAAGTGCAATTGTTTATACTGTATATTGTTAAAGACTACCACTACCACTAAGACTATATACATAGTTCGGACAGTAAGACGCATTTTTTACTCTGAAAATTCAACCAAAAATTGGGGCGCATCTTATAGCCCGATGCGTCTCATCGTCCAAAACATTTTTTTTCTAAAAATTGGTTGACAAATTTTGGGGTGCGTCTTACGGTCCGATGCGTCTTATACATACGATATTTCACTGTAAAATCATGAAAAATTTTATTTAACTGTAATAACAGTTTATTAAAATGTCAACAGAAATTCTTATATATCATTTTGTCTATAATATCAGAGCTACATATGAGTAAACCTTTAACATACTGTTTGTAAAAACTCCCTCGAGTCTCTGTGTGGTAACCTGAAGTTAGTAAATGATCGCCTGATAATCAGTATCTTTTCATTATATGAAAATTATATGTGTGTCTTGCTTAGTGATCTAATTAGATTACATCTCTCTCTCAAATGAATGTTTTATATATTTTTCTCAGGGTACTCGACAAAATATTTAATTTAATATTATCTTTATTTTTTTTCTTATGTGTTATGATTTACATTAATGATAATGATCTGTTTATCATCTATTCAGAGTTAGACCTATAATAGATTCAGTTGGCATAAAGAACCGGACACCTGCTTACAAGGAAGGGGAGAATAACATGCTCATATTAATTTACAGAGGTGTATATTCTGTCCCTTTTCAGTAAATGACGAGGAACTAGATCATTTAAAATCCGTCGCTGCATGTTTAAAAGAGAAACAATCATTTATTTGAGTAAGTTTATATCTATGTAAAATAATAGGATTTTTTTAAATCTAAATTCTAGTGATATAAGTGAAACTATGGAACAGGGAGTGGTGAATGGACTTCTTCCAGACACAACTTACACAATGAGAATGTTAGCTGTCAACCAGATAGAGAGCAGTTCATACAGTGATACCATCACAGCTAAAACACAAGAAGAAGGTTAGTTGACAAAATAATATACAGTAGCTGAATTTGAGTACTTTTTATATATTTAACATGCGAGGCTTTACCAAAATATAGGTACCGAACACAGTTGTCTGTGTTATAAATCATTAATATAATTTTTGCTTTTAGTGTACTAATGAACACATAAATTATATATTAGGCAAAATAAATCAAATAAAAAATTGTTTACTCTGTTGTTTATTAAAATATCCTAAATTTAAAAATTTCCCTACAAGCACCCACGGAACCTCCACAGAATGTACAAGTCCAAGCAGGAGAAAGTGGAGAACTTGTTGTAACATGGCAGGTAAGAAAATGCTCTTAGTGATTAAAAACCTTCCACCTTATAACGTGTATGGTACAACATGATCATACACAATAGAGCACTCTAATGTGAGTTTCCGATAAATAATCCCTTTATGGTACATATTATTCTTAATGGTACAAAACAGTTAGTTTGCTAATGAGCATCACAAAATTAGCTAAAAAGCTTCCCTCTAAGCTAAATCACTATAAAGAACATTGTAGGTTATTACCATCATATTGATGGTAGTACGAAATGTATGACAATAAATCGGCGCTCTACATATGTACAAAGATGCCAAAACCTGTTTTGTATTTTGTCTAATCCCTTAGTCAAACAGGAAAACAACTTGTTTCATTATTATCAGCCATGAGGCGATTAATCTTAATTCAATTTCTTTTTTAAACATTTTTATCTCTAAGTAGCAAGTAGCTATCGAGTCAAAAACGTTAATCTGGGATTCTTGTTTCATTTCACAAACAGAATTATTGTATTCTTAATTCCTTCTAAACACATTTACCCTATATGTCCATTCATGTGCACAATTAGGAACTGGTATTTAAAAGGTAAGATCATCGAATTTTTTTTTTTTTAATTTTCAGCCTCCACCGACTTCATCGTGGCATGGTCCTCTGCTTGGCTTCACCGTCCACTGGGCTGAAGTGAGTGAAGCAGACTCCTCGCAACAGACTCCGCTGACCAGCTCTGCCACTGTGAAGGGAACTTCCTCCTCCAAGTTCGCCATCAGTGGACTCGGACAGTTCACCAAGTATCGTATCACAGTGACTGCAGCTAACAGAGCTGGAAGTGGGCCGGCTAGTATTCCAATACTAGGCACTACAAAAGAAGGAGGTAAAACATCAAGAGTTAGAAAATATTAGGATTAACCAAAGAATATTGCTAGTTCTATGGGAAATTGGATACACAAAATGTTTTCTTACATGCGGTTAGAGCAAAAAGTTTCTCAATTAAATTCATGAAAATGAACTACTTTGAATGACATCACTAGTTCTTGTGAATCAACCTATAAATTACAGCGTTGAAATGAGTTATGATAGATTTCCTGTTTCTGAGAAGCCATTTTTTTCAATGTTTAGTGTATTTTTAAAAGCTACGGAGTTCCCTTTTAAATGTCAGGACAGCTCACTGATGAGAACTAATGACATCACAGGCGGAGTTATTTAAAATTACAAAACTTGATAAAATCAAAGCGATAATAATAACGATACATACAAAAAATTTATAAAGATTTTTGGCTTGGTTTGATAATAGATTGACAAACAAAAAAAAAACTAAACTTATTCAAAATCAGCAATATTTTACCTCATGTTCACAATTCTGGTTGTTTAATAGTTTGTCATTGTATGTAATGTGGAAATAAAATAACAGAAGCTGCAACCTCCCGTGACAGCTGTCACAAAGTAGAGGTGATACAATTTACTGGGCCGTATACTCTGGATGCCTTTTGAGAGCCTGAACCACACTTGCCTTCTTTACAAGGCATCAAGTTTTCGCCACCCCGTATGTCCACAGCTAACAGTTCATCAGCAGTTCACGTTTTACTTAGAGATGCATACACAAAAAAATATTTACTTTTCTTTCATTTTACAATGAAATCTAACTGTGAATCATTAGATTTGATATTAATAGTTAATGGTTTATAATGTTTTGTTTACAGTACCAACAGCACCTCCACAATCAATCCGGTGTTCTGCATTATCTTCTCAGAGTCTGAAAATTGAATGGTCTGCTCCTCCTCGATCTAGGCTAGGAGGAAATTTATTAGGATATAAAATACTTTATAAGCCACTCACAGATATTTATGGTATGTATGAGACATACATATATTATATGTATTTAAATAACAATATATTAACTGAATTTTTTATTGTATCTGAATTACTGTTTAAAATCTACTTATTTTCTATTTAAAAAATTAAACAAAATAAACAAATTAAAACAGGGATAGAGAATACCTTAAATAAGGGAATATGGAAGTCTAGGCATTTACAGGGCTTATGACCTGTCATTGGCTGGTTTAAGTGGCCACTTTAAACCCCTTTATTTAAGGTATTCTCTTTTTTAAGGTATTCTCCATCGCTGTTTTAATTTGTTAATCTTAATGACTCCCGTGGGGGTGAAATCCAGTATTTTGTCTACGAACATTTGGACAAACTCAAATATTGTAATAAACAAAATAATTTTACATTAACATGACTTCAAATTAAACTGAACAAATCCTATTCAATCTCAACTTATGCAAACACTCCTAGTTTGTTTATAGTTATAGTGAACTTTAACAAAAATCTTAAAACTTCTTAAAACATTAATACTTTAAGAATTCCTTAACAATATAAATATAGGTGCTAATATATGTGGAATATTTTAATCCTGCTGCATCAGAATTAAAAATTTCTGAACATCTAAATTAAGGAACAGTGATTATTTACTACATATGAGATTTTCAATGTTTTTTATTGCTATTATAGTTGAGGAAAATGTATCGGCTGCAGAAGTAAAAAGAACCAGCAGCAGTGAGACATATCTCCACGCCCTTTTAAAGTACACCAACTACTCCATACAGGTGCTGGCCTACACTGGAGCAGGAGATGGAATACTTAGTCCGGCAGTGTTCTGCACCACGGAAGAAGACAGTATGTTGCTCATTTAGTTTTCATGGTTACTTTACCAAAATACACAAAAAATATTTGTGAATTATTTTATTAAATTTACTAAAATACTGCATTTAACTATTTATATCTGTTTTATTTGCAGTTCCTGGCTCTCCTGGAGACATAAAGGCCATGGCCCTTGCAACTGACACTATGCTTGTTAGTTGGCTCGCTCCAAAAAAACCCAATGGGAAAATTCTTTTTTACACACTGTACTACAGAGAAGTGGGAGGGTATGTTCTCTATTTTTTTACAAACCAGTGACTAATATGATGTACATAAATGCATATTAAGGCTCAATGTGCTTACTCAGGGCCACACCCTGCCTTACATTTTTCAGAAGTTTTAAATTTCAAACCAACATCTGGGATTTTTTTAATATATAGTTAATATTTATTTAAAATCCCACTCGTGAATACCATAATATATTTTTTTTTGGAGATAAGCGACTCTAGCTTTTCTACTATGTATTCCTAAAGCTTGATTGAATTACAGGGAAAATTTCATTACTTTGAAGTGGTTTTAATGCATTTAGAGCATTATTAAATTTGTGTTAACTGGGATTATGAAAAAATGTTTAAATGATTTATCATGGGATCTTAAAAATTATATTTTAGATTTCAATCTCTGTATGTATACTTTAGATATTTACCTAACTATCCATTAAGAATCAACACCTACAGTCTAATCATTAGTAATATTGCTTCGATTGAAATGATTAAAAGTGATGTTTCTAATATCTGACCCTAAATGACTAGATCTACGATCAATTCGATGAAGCCGTAACTGTAGGTAGACCAGTAGTACTTTCTGATGAATTTAACATTGACCTTTATATATGCAGAGGTCAGCCAACAAGTCGCCAAGTAAGTTCAGCTGAAGCAAGCTCTGTCAGTGGCACAGGATTAGGAGGAGCAGTGGAAGTACGTGGACTGCAAGAGAAGAAGAGATATGAGTTCTGGCTCTCGGCCAGTACAGGAGCTGGTGAAGGTGCTGCTATTTCCCCCGTTACCCAAGTTACATCTTCACGAGGTAAATACAGAAATATCTTAAATATCAATAGAACAATAATTTATTTGCCTACCCAAAATACTCTGAAAATCAACAATACCTTGAGTATTTTGAAATATGTATGGGAAAATATTAATTTGACCATGGAATTTGGATAAATATTTCTTTGAAAAAAAAAAAAATTAACATTTTTAAAATTTTCCCAAATACACTTTTTTCAAACGTCATTTCATCTTCAAACTAGTCGGGAATAACTGTGCTAGGAAATGGGAATAAAGTTGTCGCATCCCCAGAAGTACATATTACCGGAGAGCAAAAATGAACTACTAATTCAAGTTTTTTTTTAAAAATCATTAGCACGATTTTTAAAAAACATCATTTTAAAATGGTAAAATTGTTTGATTTTCTCATTTTTCGTGCGTTTTAAGTGACTACAGCCCTTATTGATTGTTTGTATATTGGGACATTATAATGCCCAGTATATTTTGTGATATTTCCTCATTTGACTGTTAAAATTTAAAAAGAACAATGTAGCATCATAATTACTACAGTCTTCTTCTGGATATTTTACAAAATTGATTTTAAAGAACACTAAGATGTGTTGTATATTTTGCTATTTAAAATATCGTAGATATACATTAGTGTTATCGTGAGAAAGAAAAATAATGTGGTTAAACTGCATTCGTAACTCAAAAATCCAAATTAAGACTTACGATATTGTACTTCTGGGGGTGCGTTGCGGTAGAGTAGGGTTCAAACAGGGGTGTTATTTATATTTCCAGTATGTTATTTTCCTACTTATCTCTCTGAACATTTTTTTAAATCAATAATTTTTAAACAAATGATTGTTTTTTTTTTAGCCGGTGCCCGTATAGCATCTTTTGGTGGTATAGTACCAAGCGGAGTTGGACGATCTCTTCTTCTTGGTTGCCTGGCTGTCGGTACTCCTACACCGAGAGCTCGTTGGCTTCATTCTCAGCGTCCTATCACACATAGTCACTTGTATCAAGTCACAGCAGAAGGAAATTTGCTGATACATAGTAAGAAATCCTAATCGTAATAAAATTCATCTCTGTAGTTTGTCTGTATCCAGACAAATTAAGAACCAGAATCCTGGACAAATGTTTCGACTCCCAGGTAAAAATCCTGAAGAAGTAAATCGATTGGAGATATTGTTGTGTTTGCCTACCACGCTTGAGATCCTGGGAAGGTTGACATAAAATATTTGTTTACAAGGTGGTTTTACACTGTAATATTTCACTGTCTCTGGACTGGCACCTGAAGTGTAAGACTGATCTCCTTACCAACCTGTAACACATAAGTGAGATTCACTGCACATATTTTAAGCCAAGACTTCATTTAGGAATTTCATTTTTATAATTTTGTATTTTTTATAATATATCTCATACAGAATATTTTAATTTTATAAGCTTTTATAAAAAAAACATACCTAATATTTGAAGAAATAAATAAAATAAAAATATACTGTAATAACTACATATTATACAATTAACCCAGTGCAAAGATGTTTTTTATGTTTCTTTTCATCCCAGGTGAACCATTTCACTGCTGCCCTCAGATAGTAAAAACAAAATAAAATCAAAACTGTTAATTTATGTTATGAATATTTATAATACTATATTATTTACTTTCGTCAAAATGTTTTTCAGATATGGAGCAAACAGTCAGTGGTAACTATACATGCTCTGCCAAGAACTTGTATGGTTCTGATGAGATAATCTACAGTGTAATTTGCTTAATGCCTCCTGGCCCGCCATCCCTACAGTTGCTCTATACCACTGCCTCATCAGTACAACTTCAATGGAGTCCAAACTCATCAGATGGAGGATCTCCTTTACTGGGTAAAATATTGTAATAAATGTACTTGACCAAATGTGAACTTCTCGCCAAAGTAGCCAAATAAAAGAAGGTAGTCAGTCTTTATAATATATTAGAGTGTAGAAATCGGAGAGCAGAGTGACAAAAATAAATTATTACCTATGTGTGCGGTACCCAATGCACCTATATAAGGGTGTGCAACATAGCACTCACTCTTCTCTACTCTAAACGGCATTGTTTCCAATTTGCTCAAAACATGCTTCTATTAAAAGTTGTGTTATTTTACTTAAAATATCTTTAGATAACCAAATTTGTTTGCAGGATACACCCTCAGCTTTAGGCGAAATGACGAGAGTATGCAAACACTGGATTTGTCATCAGAAATAACATCATACAAAGTAAATGGGCTAAAATGTGGCTCCAAATACATATTTTTAATATCTTCTCATAACAGAGTTGGCAAGGGAGAACTTAGTACACCTATAAATGTAAACACCAAAGGAGAAGGTAAAAATATTTACAAATGGTTTCAATGAACATTAAATTACATTTATTTTTAATGCTAAAAACAATAATTTACTTATTAAATTGAAAATTAAATTAATTTTATAATTCCATGTAGGTACAGAAAGTGATTTGATAAGTGATTAATTTTACCAAAACAGTTTATTATTGTAGTACATCACCTCATTAGTATTACGAGTATTTATAACTTTACATTGAAGAAAATACCACCTAAACTCAAGGCCTGGGCACTGAAATGATGAAGGCCATTTATTTTTTATTTTTTTTATGTCTTTTACCACTTTTTTCTATTTTTGAAGAGGATTTTTACATTTGGAAAAAAAACGGACACAACATATGTTAACATCTCAATATGCTTATGAAAACAAATAAATGCGATAATGTAACTAAAAAAGGAATAACAGAAAACCCCTATCTTTTTCCCATGTAAAATAGTACATTTTTTTCAACACAACCTCGCAATATAATAATTATTAAGGTAATTTAAACTATTTATTTCAAAAACATTATTTCCATTTGCCACGCTCAAGGAAAAAGGAAAAATGGCTAACTATTTTAACACGTAAAAGGACTGAATATTCGTATCCCAATAATTCATATCTTGATAGCTCCATTTTGCTTAGTTTGCCGACGTACGTGGAATTTGTTAGCATGAACAATCAACTCGAACAAAATTCAATTTTTTGGAGTAATTACTATTAGAATCAGGAAAAAACAGTTAAAAAATGCCATTAACTGACATGGTTAGTCGTCTCATCAATCAATGTTAGTAAATATTAGTATTTAACCACTGACCGACGTTTTATGCCTACCGGTTTTGAGACGTACCTGTATCTTCGTCAGGACACTCACTACACCAACATGTAAAAGTACGTCTCGAAACCGGTATACATAAAAAGTCGGTCAGTGGTTAAATACTAATATTTTTTTTTATAAATAATAGTCTAATTAATATTTCAATCCTCCATGTTCTTTGCATATTATTAATTGACGTATTACAAATATACCTATTAAAAAAATTGTTCCATGAATAAAAACTACTACATATCTGCAATACTAAAGCTTGAGGTTCAAATCTATGAAAACAGATTATATTATACGAAAAAATATACACAAAGAGTAACTTCTGGCAAACAGTAAATATCTTTGCAGTCTGTGAAAAGTACTAAAAAAACATTTATTGCATATTATTCAGAATGAAAAAAAAGTGTACAATGACATCTTTGTTTAAACACACCCGAAGTATTAATTTTATTTGGAAGAAATTACAGTAATTATTCAGCCTTTTCGTATTATTTGGTGTAATTATAATTGATGTTTATATTTATAGCTCCTAAATTTCCGGAAGACTGGTCTCCATTCATTTGGAGTAATGCTACATGTATATTAGTGGAGGTACGTCGAGCTTTAGGGGGGCCAGAAGGCTTCATATGTCCCCTTCTGTCTCTGAGTGCGGAGTGGAGAAGAGGAGATATCGGCACTTGGAGAGCAACAAGTGTATCTTTATCAGAGCCATTTCTCTTGACAGCGTTGTCCCCAGCGCAGTGGTTTGAGATTAGAATCGCTGCAGAAAGTCACGCAGGAAGAAGTGAAACTGTTTTAAGAGCAGCAACTACTACACTCTCTGGAGGTATTTTTACTTACAACATTTTATTTGCCCGTTTTATAATAAATTTATTAAAGAAGTCAAATATAGTAAAAATGTTTTTCAACAGCATGAAATGGGTTTTTCACTGAAAGAGAAATTGAGATAAACAAAATTTATTTTTATTCATAGACCTTCTCCCCCTTATTTGAGTTTATGTAATTTATTTATTTATCCTATTATATTACTCAAATAAAAGTATAAAATTGATTTTAAAGTCACTTTGTCTGTCTAACTAGAGTAAGTAACCCTGTTCAAAGACATTCAAACAGACATTATTTTACTAGCCCAAAAATGTTTTTAGAAAAAAGTGGTTAGTTAATAAAAAGAATAAAGAAATGAATCAACAAAAACATATAATTCAAACAAGAACAAGTGTTGGCCATCTGTCAGCTATTATCAACCTTTCAGACTCTCTGTGACCGATTTCCCAAAGGAAAGCAGTCAGATACCTCTTTAGCTTTAGGGTCTCACAACAGTTCCATGATTCTGTCAGCATGTATATTTTTTGTCTTATGTAAGAGCATTGTATCTGTGCCAAAATAGTGCTAACCATTTGTGAAATCAGATCGCTATTAAAACTCTAAGTTTCATAATGATGCGAAAATTATGGGTATGTGTGACCACCACTGCCTTAAGTAAATATTACTGTCTGATATCAATCACTGCAAATCCCTTGAATAGAGAATCTTTCTGTTAAAAAAACAAACAGAATAATAAACCGAACTTCATGGAATTGTTTTTTTAATCAGTGGTTTGCATTTTAAAATGTTTTATTTAGATCTGAATTTATTTCTATAGAGAGGGAAAACATTTTTGAAGGGGAATATAGAATTCTAGGCATTTGCACGACTTATGACTTGTCGTTGGCCGGTTTAAGTGGTCACTTTACACATTCACCATTCTAACTATGTTTTAATATCCACATTTCCTCAACTCTTCCACCTGTTGTCTTTCAAAAAGTAACTTTTTCCAAAATGTTTTTTCTCTGTTGCAATAAATTAAAATCTTAATAACTCCCTAGGGAGTGAAATCCAACCTGTCTATGAACATTTGGACATACTCATAACATTTTCAGTGTTTTATTTAGCTTATTACTACAAACTACAACCATACAATTAATATTTTAGTATCTAGTACATAATGTTTATCTCTAAGAAAAATAGTGTTACATCTGCGTCAAAAATCCTTATGTCTCTCATTAAGGAAATGATGGCTCAAACCATCAATTCAAAATATATTTGTTGTGAAAAAACGACTATATCCTACGTGAAACTGAAGTAATTTTATGGAAGGAGGAGATATTGTGTACCTATACAAAAACAATCAGCAACCAAGGTGTCTCAGTATGCTAGTCAAATGAGTTTTTTTCTTTTTTTTTTCCCACATAGTAAATAATTGCGCAACGTGCCTGTTGGTAGATGAACGCTCAAAATCATTTGGTTCGCGGAATGTGTTATCTTTATGCTTCACCACCGAACCCTGATACGATGAATGCGATTTCCTACCTTGCACTGAGGATCTGGTACCTTATTGTTTGGAACTTGTCTTGCGGCTGTCAGGATCAGATCAGATCCTGGGGTCATGAAGACGGGGTACTTGACGTGGTTTCTTGATTATTATTATTACGCAACACAGAGGATAAAATTAATTATTAATTGCAAAAATAACTGATTCGCGATCGCGGTGAGAATATCTAAGCACATGCACACTGAAAGTTAGGTTATTATATTTTGTTCTTTTGTTCTATACATTTGAATCATGTTAAATATTGAATATGTTGGGCCGGAGACAAAAATGTGGTACCTCCCCACTGTAAGAATCGCAAAATCCTAACCAGGGCTCAGTGGCAGCAAATAAATCCAATAAACGAAACGTGGCGTAACCAGTAAACAATAACTAATCAAAAAAATAATGTGACCTCACTGGGGCTACCCGTGCCGAGGACACTTAACAATATATTTTTTTAAAATATTTTTGCATGTGAGAATATTCAAAGACCAAACTATCAACTAGTGTTAAATCGGAAGTGAAATATTTTTTCAAAATTGAAAGTTTAATATCATTATGCCTATATGATTAGATACTATGAGAAAAATTTATCGACGAATGTATTAAAGAATTTCCTTTTTTTTTTTCAGCTGCAATATTACCTCCAGCGTACTATCCTATGCAACCTGCCCACCCACATGAAGTGGATGGATCCCAAGAAAATATATTTAATCTCATTTCTATTATTTTGGCAATAATAGCTTCAATATCTACACTGTGTGTCGTCTATATACTGATAATAAAACGAAGGTAATTACATATTTAAACGTCATTTATTTCTTAAAAAAAATATATATTTTTCAGCCATGGGGAATTATTTTGAAATGGCACAAATTTATCCTCTATACTGGAAACATGTTAATTCCAACTAATACTCTTAGTTTTAAGGCATTTGTATTACGTATTTTCATTTCGCATAACATTATTTAAAAAATTTCGCAATTTCTTGCAGTGTTATTTGTCACTGCAATAATGAGTCAGAATATGGAGTAGAAAGACAACGGAGTCAGTCGCAAGCAAGTGATGAGAAAACCATTTGTGCTGAACAACAAAACTTGAGAAATTCCCAGCACGATTATTCCACTTCCCCTCCTAAAGGACATAAAGAGAAGATGAGACGAGAACCAGAAGGTACATATTTTATTACACTCAAAGTTATTATTATAATTTTTCTACTTACGAAGTTCCAATCTAAAGTGGTAATAAAAGTTTTTATTGTGATAAAATATGAAAAACTTAAAAACCAGTAAACAACACAATATACTTTTATGAAAGTTGCATGTCAGCCAGATCATTATATATAATCTATTTAGATCTGATTATCATTATAGAAATAAAAGACGAGTGATACTTAAATCGGCATATTTGAAATAACCAGTGACTGGATTCATCGTTTTCATGACTTCTTTGAAACTGGTATCTTTACTTTAATACAAAAACAGTTAGGATAATGAGAATTTAATTGAATTATTTTCTACAAATACATTTAACTTTATAATAAAGATTCCAGTCCCGAAGATATCCCGAGAGCAATGAAACTAGTCATTTGTTTTCCAAATTTGTGGATTTAAGTATTATTCGTATTTTATTTCTGTAACAAATTATAAGGAGCGTCCCCCAAGAATTTATTATCACCAACAAACTTAAATGTTCTTATTACTATTATTAGTACTTTTAAGAATTCAATGCAAAATAATGAAAACATTTGACAGTACATTCAATTGTTTTCTTTTTATTTATTTTGATTTTCTATTTTTGGTGTCTAACACCTACTTATTTATAATCATTATGTAAACAACTGATTTGTTAAACTTTCGTAAATTTCAAAAAAATTGGTGATATGTAGGTTTTTTTTTTAACAATAATAAAATTATGTAGATTTAGATGTCTTTAAAATACATTCTCCAATAATGTTTATTACTGTATGATCTTTTACTTTTACTTATTCCAGATATGTATGAAATAAGTCCTTATGCCACTTTCCAAGTTGGTGGGCCCCACAGACCAGTGGCAGCCTCCACATTAGACCATACACTACAGTTCAGAACGTTCGGACACATGGAAAATGAGTCTCCTCCTTTACAAGCTCCTTGTAGGAGACATTTTCCACAGAAATCTCATCGGCATGAAAATTCAAAAGGTTGCAACAATTATAATACTTATGTATGTATAACTAAATAATATTGATACATGTAGGTTTTTAACAAACGGATTTTGAATACACATAGTAAGCATTTCTTTGGCTGTAGGAATCAACCAAATTTGGTCAAAATCTTTATCGCTCATAACTGTAATAAACTATTCTAAAATAATAAAATATAATTCCCTTTCCGCACTTAATGGTGCATAGCGCACTGCACCGATACACCAATCGCAGCGTATCTTGATCATTTTTGTTACATGCAGGTAAGATGATCAGTCTTACGCTTTAGATAACAGTCCAGAGACTATGAAATATTCTAGTGTAAAAACACCCTTTTAAAAAATATTTCAAATCAACCATGCCGGGAATCCAATCCGAGACATCCAGCTTGGTAGGTAAACACGCTGACCACTACACCACGAAGCGGACCTTTACTTTACTGCTTGTTAACAGCCTTTATATTAAATGCTCAAAATTTCTGATCAAACATTACCTCATATTCAATTCGTTTTGTGATTTTTGCCTAAAAGCAAAGGGGTCAAGCTATCTCTCGACACTGCTTCCGTGGTGTATCTTTCATAGTACATATTTTTAGGAATCAATTACACACCGATTGATTTTTTTATATGATATCACATGTAATACTAAAAAATGATTACAATGTGTATCTACCAAATTTGTTTCATTTAAATTCTAATGAATCAGTAGATAATTATTTTTTTTATTTAAGGTGACGATGGAATAGATAGTGGCTGCGAATTACTGCAACCACTGCGTATGAGAGGGCGGCACAGACAAGGGTCGGGTCCTTCGTACTGTGTACCCATGGCAGCCCAAGGAGAAGGGTTCCAGGCTGTTTTACATTTAAATAAAAATGATATCTGTTAATAAAATATATTACCCTATTTAATCATGAGTTTCATTTTCCTTCATTTTTAATAGTAAGTTATAATTACTAGCAGTCTATAAAGAGTTGAAAATCAGATGCTGGATTTAATAAAGCTTTCGTTTTATGGTAACACTTACTTTAAAATCAGAATTAAACTGTCTAATCACAAAAAAACACATATTATTAAATTGTGTTTTTTTTTTTGACAAACTAAATAAATAAAGAAAGGTGAGTATAATTTAAAAGTAAACGTGAACCACGGATCGAAAGTTTGAGGTTTCCTGCCTTATTCAAATCAATAAAATGTTTTTTTTGTACAGTATACAATATTCTTTTTTTTTCTTTAAACTGGTTTTAAGACATTTTTTTAAAGTAATAACCTGCTAAGCCTCTAGAATAGAGGTTTTTCAGCGGGTGGGAAAGAAAGGATATGGATGTAAATTATGAATAATACACCACAACACCCAGACCAATTGAGAAAAAATCTTTGTTGGATTTTTTCATGCAACTGGCAAGAATCGAACCCTCTATGCCAGTTACAACATTGGCCGCTTAACCAACTGCGCTGCGGCGCCTTTCTATTAAAGTAAATTTTGTTCATAGAAGCATCTACCTCAACATGGAAATAATCTTAACCTAACCTAACCTTACACCTTATATTATAAACAGGGTAATAAATTATACAACTATCAAATACTTACTGTTTTTAAAACACCCATTTCAAATTATATTTTCATATTATGATAAACAATAAAAATAAATTGATGCACTGATTCTAAACCTCTTGCATAATTCAAATAAGAATTACAAGACATCGCTTCAGTTCGTTTTTGTCGTTGGACACCAAAACACAATTCTGCAGGAATAGAGCTTTAAAGTTTTCTCTTACAAAATAGACATAAATACTTACCAACACTTAAAACAAAATTCGTTAAAAAACCCCTTTGGCAATTAATTTATTTTTTCCATTTGAATTTAATTCATAAATGCGTTCTGAGAACTCCTGTACACTTTACTTAATTATGTTCAAAATGGTATGTTGGACAAAAACGAACTAAAGCGACGAAGAAATAAAAACCAAGCAATGAGGATTTTAATTGATTGACTGAAGTTTTAGCTAAAAAGACCAAAGAAACTTATATTGTTTTGATATGCTCTAACTCGGTTGGCAATAAAGTTTTATCCCACCTGTAAAGATGATTCCCAACATGCGACATCCATTGCAGTTAGTTTTATTGTCAAGATAAACACTTATCGATGAGAAACCATATTAACTACTGATAGCAGTGAGCAAAAACTTACCGATAGGGATATGTGAACTAATTTTTTAAAGCATCTGGTAAAATTACAATTACCTGCACGCTGGATTCCAAAAACTCGCACAATATGTAAATAAAATAATGCTTTTTCAGGTTACATATTTTTTATAAACCAACTTTGAAAGCACAAATTACTAATGTTTTAGAAACTGATTGCTAAATATAAAATACCTAAAAGAATCCAACAACAATTTATTGTCTAATAAAAATCTTTAATCGTTTATAACTTATAACACACGGAGATGAAAATAAAATGTCTCTTTAGCCTTTGCCTTATCATACTGAAGCCTCAATAACATTGGTTTCCAAAAAATAAAAAATAAACTGCTTAAATTAATACAGCATTTTTAAGTGTTAAGCCACATTTTGAAGAAAAAATGTTTTTTGAATCATTAGTTATAAAGTATTAGTTTACGTATGTAACTGTGTAGGTAACAATTATTTTATATTTGGATACATTTCAAAAATTTTAGTCAAATGACATACCAGTGCAAAAAAAAAATATTCTTTCTTTCTTGTAAAGGGTATTTTTCTAAAAAAATCTAAGTTTATCTGGAGATAAAAGATGTTACCTTATAGTTATGAAGCTTTTTACGTAGCTGAAAGACGTTATTTAGAAACCATTTTTCACTTTTCTCCATACATTGGTGGTCCATCTTTTTGCACATAATTTAAGGTAGGCACTTGGCAGATAATTTATTGAAAATGATACTAAGTGTGGCAACATTATTTGACTTGTGACAATGACAGCTGTCTGAATTTTTAGGTTATTAATCATAACAGTGCCATGCTGAATTGTTTTAATTTAATAACAAATAATTTGTTTTTGTATTTATAAACAGTAAAATGAAAGGAAAAGGACGAAAGTCTAAAGTTAAGAGAGGCGGTGACAAAGGCGCAAAGCGTGGTAATTATCGTGGCGTTAAGAATAATCGCAGAAACAATGATCCAATCAAAAAGAAAAAAGACTCTCAGGCTGGCGGGAAAAAAACGTTTTGTTTCAACAGATATAGAGACAAACAACGAGTAGAAGAAGAGCTAAAGAAGAAACAAATTCTTGAAGAAAAGATTGAAAAAGAATACCATTATTCCGACGAATCTGACGAAGAAAAAGACCCAGTTCAACAATTGTTATCAACTTTTAAAGATAGTAAAAGTTCAATTAAAAAGTCTCAGGCAGTTGAAAGTAGCGATGAATCTGAAAGCGGCGAAGAAGAAGAAGTTATGGATGAAAGCAACGCTATTGAGGATGTTGAGGAGGAAGAAAATGAAGAAATGAGTGACGGGAGTGACATTGATGAAGAGCCTGAGGAGCAGGCTGAACTTGAAGAAGATTCAGATGTTTTAATGAACCTACAAATGGAAACTGATGAAGAAGATGATGTAAGATAATTTATTTTTACCCATATGCGTATTTAGAATATTTTAACTACTACCATTAGGCCATGTCAAATTTTTATTTTTTGGTGGTGTGCCGTTATATCCTCCCTGCCTACTCTTTTGTAGAAACATTATGATGGCAATATACTTAATTAGTTGTTAGAGCCTTATTGTTAATAGTATATATTCATAGGTATTATTAAATATTGATATTTTTTATAAACAAAAATGTAGGTATGCAGTTATTGCAAACATAAACAATGGGAAAAAATAATGTTAACTAATTATTTTAAAATTACACTTTTAATAATTTAATTTATCCAGTAATCAAAATATTTTTTATTTCGATATCAAACACTTAGCTAAATCTGTTAAACGGAGCCTTGAATGTCTAGACGGACTATATATGGTGATATATCACGCATTGGGCTCGTGGCGAGCATGTGTAACGAGGGCCAGTCTCGTTGAACAGGGTATAGCAAACAAAACAGAAGAGAGTATAAATGAAAATCACAAATTAGACTGCTAGCATTTTTCACAAAACTTAAAAAATGTATTTATTTTTAGAGTTTCAAAGTTATTTGTGTCTGTGTTCAGGTGGATGAAGAATACAGTTCCGTGTGTGAATTAAAACCAGAATCCTAGACAAGTGTTTTCGATTCAATGGCTACTCTCAGTTAAAATTTGATATTGAATAGGAAGCACATGTCAGAAATAGTTTTTCGTTTAATGAGAGAAGCCAGATTATGAAAAGAAAAAGTGTCGTCATAGAGAATGATAATGAAGTTATTTCAAATTATATTTTTATCTTTTAGATTCCCTCCGCCCAAGTTACAGCAGAGGAAGAAATTAAGTTGGATGATCATTCTGAAGATGCAGATTTGTCAAACAATGATCCATTTATTCAACACCTACAAAATGATCTCCACGATTCTCTTTTATTATCTCTATCTAAAAAGCCGCTACATACTGAATCTAGCCAGTTGACATGGCCCTGCCTCGGTAAATTGGTAGTCCAAATACCCAAAAGCGATCAGCACTCTGAAATAAAACAATCCGTAAAGAAATTTACAGTGCTGGAAGAAAAAATCTTCACGGAATCAGGAAAACCTCCAACTCGAACAGTGGAAGTCGACTGGGATAATCTCTGTGTAAAGAAACAGATTCAGAAAAATCTTATTTCAGCAAACAAAACTATTTTGTTCAAAAAAGAATGTGGAATTGATAAAAAATTAACTCCACTCCAAAAAGAATTGTTTTCAATTATCAATAATTATCAAGACCTTTACTATCCGGAGAGGACATTTGTGAATGCCGAAGAAATAAGATATGTTTATTGTTTACATGCTTTGAACCATCTTATTAAAACGAGAACGAAAATACTTCATCATAATGTGAAGCTTTCTAAGAAATCTGACGTACCTGACGAATTTCGGGATCAAGGATTGGTTAGACCGAAAGTAAGTGGAAACTAGGAATAAAGCAGATATTTTCTTTTTGCCCGATATAAAATTATTTTTAGTCTGTAATCACTAAAGCCTGATTAATGGGTTGAAATAAAGCGCAATCAGTGAAGCAAAATGTCAAGTACCCGATTTAAATATTTATTTTTGTAGGTTTATTACAGTAAATATCACATGCTTACTACAGATATATTTTGATGATGAAAAGTATAAATCACTTATGCGCCCTAAAGTGAATTTTGCAGGATAGTCAATTAAAGATTCTAAAAAAATAAATTACCTTTTTTTTTATCAATTATAAAACAATGTAGGTAAGATGTGTGCAAAGTAAATCTATTAGGGCTATGTCGGATAAATACTAAAAACTGATTTTAATGAAAATCTAAATGACAATGGGGTGCGGAATGAATCCAACTTACAAGGGATCACCCAAAAAAGATACATATTGATAACTGTGACCGTGAAAATCTATGCACCTATTTGACAATAGGGTATTTTCTAAAACCGAAGATAACGATGAGGTTTTAACACAAGTTTTGTCCGTTTTTTTTTCAAATTAAAATGGAGCACCTAAAGTTAAACAAAATGGTAAAGGTTATACGTCACTCAAAAGAAAATGTTATTTTCTACAAGATAATGTGTTTGCTTTTACGTTACATATATTATTTTATTTTATTAAATAATCCTTCAACATGGAATGTCAAGTAGACACCTCCATCTGCTCGTGTTCAATCGAGAGAATAAAGGAGAATAATTTACTAATGTGTCGTTATTTTTCCTCTTGTTCTTTTCATTTGGACACAACTTATGTTAACACCCATACTTAAGGTAAAAGTTTGGTAATGAAACTTTCATGGCGGTTTTCGATAAAGGCTTTTTTATTTAATTCCGACCCTGATAATTCTTCCTTCCTAAATTGTTTCAATGGATTAGATTTTGAAAAAATATCTGATAAATGAAATTAATGCTTTTTACTTTATTCAAAAAGACGGTACTTTTAGTGGGTTTTTATGTATGCTATCTTTGAAACATAACCTCTAAAATTTTTGGGATGGTTTTATCAGTCGATAAAGCTCAAAATATGACATACTGTTATAACTGCATTTTAACTAGTTTTTTGTTTATTTATTAACGCCCAAGGGGCTTTTACATATACATAGGTTATAAACAATTTTAAAATATAAAAATACAATTTATAATGAAAAAAGAATACTTATAAAAAACAAATGAAATTACTAGAAACTTAATTATTATTCAAAAACTTAAAGAATAATTGGTTTTTGAAGTTCAATAAAGTTATAGCAAATACATCTGTATTTTGGTTATCAGTGTATTTGTTTCTAAGAGAGTGAATTCTCTGGAACAGAGAATTAATTTGCAAATTTGACTTAGATATTATATTAATATATCTAAAATAAATATGATGATATTGGGCACATTGAAATAGATACATTTGACCAAATCAGGAACATCAAAAAGATTATTTACAATTTTATACAAAAAAAACATATTATTCTTCTATCACTAAATTTAAGTAAATTAAATGCAAATGAGAGAAGATTGTAGTTTATATTTTCTCTCGGTAAATGCAGTTAAAAATTGATGAACTGGAGAAATTTATTATTTTTTTTTCAATTTCATTACAATGGTTAGCACAAAGAGGTGACCAAATTGAAGAATTTTCTTTTTTTTTAATTGGAGGGTTTCATGAGTATAAAGACGATATATAAATTATTTGAAGACTTGCCGTTACTGTTTCTTTTTCTTATTTGTCTAATCTTGTGTTCCAGGTTATTATAGTTGTTCCCTTTAAAGATGCAGCATACAAAATAGTTAAAATGCTAATAGAAATGCTTGTGCCAAATGATTCAAGTCTAGTTGTAGATAGGAAAAGGTTTGAAGATGACTTCACTGGAAATGAACTTCTAATGCCAAAGAAAAATCCCAAACCAGAAGATTATGAAGTGATCTTTTCTGGCAATACCGATGACACATTCAGAATTGGATTATCAATTACAAAGAAAACTCTTAAGGTATACCACAATATTTCGTGCTTTTTTTTTACATCTTAGGTTTTTTTATTTTGCTTTTTTACCTCAACTGGGGTGTTCTAACCAGTGTCGAATTTCAGATTTTAATGTATTTAAATATATACTCATGTGTTTATACACAAAAATTAAATTACATCAATTTTTATGTTTGTCCAAATGTTTGTAGACCAAGGAATGGATTTCACTCCCTAGGGAGTTATTAAGATTACTAAGAATCAGGTTGTAGTCCCGCGGCTAGTGTTGCGGACGAACAAATCGGAGGACCGGGGTTCGATCCTTACTCTACCCAAACGTATTTCTCATTTTCTAATAGTGAATTATTTACAACTCATTGAAAATGGCCTCAAAATTGAAATGGTTGGATCATTAGAACGCAAATACTTTTTTAAAAATATATTTTATGAAAAAATCTAATAATACAGTCTGCAATTATTATCGCTTAAGTATTTACTACATTTTCATAACCTGTCTAATCTGTTTTTCCAGCTTTACTCTGACTTCTATTCTTCAGACCTGATTATTGCATCGCCTCTAGGATTACGAGTAATTGTTGGAGCAGAAGGAGAAGAAGAGAGAGATTTTGACTTCCTTGCTTCTGTGGAGCTTCTAATCCTTGATCAAACAGAAATATTCTTCATGCAAAACTGGGACCACTTACTCCATGTGCTGGATCATTTTCACCTTCAGCCAAAAAGTACTCACAGGACCGACTTTTCTAGACTTCGCTCATGGGCAGTAAATGGTTGGACTAAATACTACAGGTAAAGTGACAAATTACCTTTTTTCTGTTTCCAGGTGGTTGAAGAATACAGTTCTGTGTGTGAAATAGAATCAGAACCCTGGACAGGTGTTTTTTACTTGATTTTACTTGGTTTTTGAGGCAAGGGGGCTCAAATTTGCTTAATTGACAGAATCAGGAAAATGCAATCTATAAGACTTGGTGAAAGGGAGGAAAAATTATTAGAAATATTTATTGTAATTTTGTGGTTAAAAAATAATTTTATAGCACTCATTTTTATCCCTGTACATTTTTTCGCATATTGCTATCCTACTCTTACAATATAGTTACTTATTAACAACTTCTCTAAAATGTGCAGTACGATTTCATACACTCGTATTCAAACGCAATCCCCTTCTGAAATTCTTCAGCCACCCGCGCTTACCCCATGCCCCGCGAGACCCCGAAATTTGTCATCCCCCCTTAATTTTTTCCTTTATAAGGCAGATTCCGAGCTCCGGAAGTCAGAATAATCCGGGTCGTCTTCTAACCTTTCTGCTTACCTATCTTCTTGGTACTTTTTGGTAAAGACACCTACTTGGGGCTCTCATCCTGTACGGTCATATTATACTGTCAACCCTTGCTAACCTAGTCGCTTGCCTTATTAGGCACAACCGGGTTCTTTGGTCAGACATATAATTTGATTAATCCATATCATAGTAATTGATCCCGAGTACCTACTCAGTTAAGTACGAATGCTGGCTGTTAGGCCCTTTCGCTAACTTCTGAATACGGTGCGAGACATTAGTTACTGGGAAGAGATAGTTCAGCTGTCCGAAGCACCACGTGTTTCGGCCACCCGGAACCCGAAATCACCCCCTGTCGTGAAACAATGACTCTGCCGCCTCTCAATCTGTAAAATCAGTGCTTGTCAACCCGTGTGACCAACGATATTGTATATATTTGATTTTCTATTGCTTGTACTGATATAATGTATGAACTGAATTAATAACTATATTCTAAATATACCAAAAATATAATAAAATGTTTTTAACATGTTTTTTTTAATGTTTTAATATGTAATAATATAAAGTCACTTAATAAAATACAAATAATTCAGATTCACACATTTTTTTCTAATTTAAGACGTTTGCCCATTTTGATAGACATGAGTTTGATAATTTTACGCTTTGAATGGCATATTTAACTCAAAACTGTCATTTTTAGGATTAGTGACTTTTGGCTAAATGGCGATGAAATACAGTCTCCTATACATGACTGGGAATGATGATGACAAATCACATACTTACATTTTTCTTTCCTCCCAATCACAATACCCTTGACTGATCTTTGTGTAAGGTATGTTTGAGTTTAATTTTGCTTTTTGCTTTTAGACAAACTCTGCTGTTTTCGTCTGTAGCTTTGCCGGAAATCAATTCACTCTTTAACAAAAAGTGTTTCAATTATGCAGGAAAAGTTAGAATACACAACCCTATTGAAGCTGGTACGATAAGGCAAGTTGCTGTTCAAGTTCCTCAAGTATTTCGAAGGTAAATTTTAAGATCGGTTCTTTAATAAAATACCTCTTTTATCCGTGGCATAAATTTTAAAAAATTTAATTATTTTTTTAATTGTATCGAAACATTTTTTGTTTTCAGAATTGAAGCAAAAGACCCACTTTCTGCTATCGACTCCCGATTCGAGTATTTTATTAAAGAAATTCTACCTCAGTACAAAGATAGTATTATGGCTCATACTATGATTTATGTTCCAAGTTATTTTGACTTCGTAAGAATCAGGAATTATTTTAAAAAAGAAGATGTTAGTTTTGTACAAATTTGTGAATATTCAAAGGTATTGTTTAATATCCATAATCTTAGGCTTATTGTGGATCCCTATTTATTATATATACTTAAACCAGTTATTTAATAAACGCCAAATAAAAAGTATGTAAGATAATATGGAATATTCTCTAGTTTGATTTATTTATGCTTTATTAAGTTAGTTTATAACAGCTTAAGAACTAATGTAAACTTTTAATAACATTATAATTTTTTTAACCAAAATTTCTCAAAAACGTAATTTTTCTAATTAATTTTAAAAATTTCAATCTTTTCTATCTCCTTTATTCCTTCAGGTAACTCATTGTACAGCTTCAATCCCTTGTACAATGAGTTTTGAGATTCTATTTTCTCCTCATTGGTAATCTTATGTTTTTTGTTATCCCTTGTTTCATATGTACGAAATTGTTGGTTAAATTTTATAATTGTTTTTATTTTATTCATCCCCTTAATTATTTTATGTATAAAAATTGCTACATTATATTTAATTTGCTGCTTTACTGTGATTTGATTTTTATTGCAAATCTTATTGACTATTATTTTTATTATACTTGAATGATTTAAGAGGGAGAAAATATTTTATTATAATAATATTGTGTATTCTACGCTTCAGGCAGATTTTGATTAATTTTTTAAAACATTTTGCGCTATCTGTTAACTTAATTTTTTGGGAAAGCGTATTAAATGATCGGCCAAGAAATAATCCTTGCACCTTTGACCAAATGTGTTAAAGGGAGGATTATTGACAATAAGGAAGTTCAGTGCTACGGGAAATTGGATATTAAAAATATTTTCTTACACTCGGAAAAAATTATAGCATGGCGAAGTTTCTCGAAAATGTATGAATAATAGAATAAAAATTCTTTCAATAAAAATTAACTACATCAGAAGGTCTCTTGGATCAACCATGTTGTGACAGATTTCCAGTTTTCGAGAAACCGACTCTCCAATCAGCAAAATTCTCCGATGAGAACTTGTGACCTCATCTTAAAATTAAAACACGTAATAAAAATCATAGCAACTAATAAAAATACATCAAAATATTTTTTTTAAATTTTTGTCATAGTTTGATAATCTATCAACAAATAAAAAAATCTTAAAAAAACACTGAACTTCCTTATTATATTTTTTCTTCAGATTGTTATATTACATTCATATTCCTGAGAAGGGGACATGGCAATGTTTTTGAGAATAATTTGAGCAAATTAAAAGATGTATCTTTTTGCCAATATTGTCACAATGGTTATAAGCTTTGTTCCAGGATCTTAACATAATATTTCATCATCATCTTTGTGTTCGGATTCATTCTTTAATTATGAAAACATAATCAATGCCTTTTTTTTACAAAATGCAAATTTTAAATTCCCTTTTTTATTGCAGGATGCTAAGATCGCAAGAGCAAGAGATATGTTTTTCCACACCGAAGGACACTTTCTACTTTATTCGGAGAGATTTCACTTCTTCAGAAGAATGCGAATCAAAGGAATAAGACATATTGTATTTTATCAACCACCTGTCTTCCCCCACTTTTATTCAGAACTCTGTAACCTCATGCAAGTAAGTAAAGATTTGGGATACCCAAGAAATTCTACCATTTAACTGACTTATTCACTTTGTAAGACCCATTTTTATGTATCTTTGTTTTTGACATGCTCTCATATTTCTACAGAAGAGATCAGAATACATAAAACATTAAAACCTCTATCTATCGTTTTTAAAACTATAGAAATAAACTAAGAATGCGTCAATACACATGGAGATACGATTAGGTAAAGCCCTCACAATATGCATTTCCATTAGCAGGTTAAAATTTTTAAAAGGATACATTTTCAGATGGAAATAAATGTATTTAAATAAAAATAAAAACCTTAGTGAGCTGAACAAAAACAAAAAAATAAACTTTATTGCATTGGAAATAATCTTTCATCGGCATTTGATTTTAGGCTGTTTTGTTCCAGTAGTAATTCAACAGCATATTTTCGGCTTTAAAAATGTGTTTTTTTCCGCGTCAGTTATTGAATGTGCATAGTAGAAAGTTTTTAATCTTTCAAAGACTGCATACTCCTGTTAATGAAGATACGGGCAGCAAATCCCTTTTCATCGGCGCCCACAGCAGCTACATACTGCAACTCTTAGCTCTCAAATGTTTCGCGCATTTTTACGAGTGCCGTCAAACATTTAGACATAAACGACCTTTCCGGGAAAACAGTTATTCAAAGAACGATATTCACTGCATAAGTTTGTTTGTCTTAGATAAACTTTTCATTTAATGACTTTTCAAAGTAGTAAACATTTTTAAATGATTTTTATCAATAAAAAATATTTAAACACTCACTACCGTAAATGCTAAAAGTTCAGTTGTAAGAGTTTACTTTACTTTAAAAACTTTACCTCCAATTAGAAGGCTCTGATTCTATGGTCATTTTTATTATGATGTAATCAACTAAAGTGTAATTCAATTTTAACCAATTTGTTTGTCATTGAAAATAATGTTTCTAAATTTTAATAGCTATTAACGGTTTTAATTTGTCAACAGGAAGCCAACCAAAACAAGTATGGTGGAAGTGAAAGCAATATGACTGTCACTGTTCTCTACACAAAATATGACCTCCAACAGTTATCAGCGGTTATAAGTTCAGATAGAACGGCCAAAATGTGCCAATCAGAAAGAAATGTTCACATGTTTATGACAGGAGAATAATATTTTATTTTATGTTTCGATTAATAAAAAATAAAACTGTATTTATATTTTTTGCATTGTTTTATTTTAATTTTTCCTACATTCATACACCTCTAATGACAAATTATAATGATCATTATTCACACATATTGAGTTAGTAAATGAAATTTTTGTAAAGTTCACTTTTAAGATGGAAAACTTGTTTTTCAATAACAGTCTTAAATTATTTGGAGTATTATCAAATTGGGCAGTTTGGCAATTAATTTCAGTACACCCGTTACATAAAAGTCAGACAAAATGAATTTGACATTAATTACATTTTAAAATTAATTTAACAGGTGCCGTGGCACAGTTGGTTAGATGGCTAACTGTGAAACTATTGTCGCGGTACTGATTTTTATGAGATTAATAATTGTTATTAAGACATTCATGTTTTTAAAGAAATATTTTTTTTTATACAGCCAAACAAAACATTAGATTCCACAAAATTATCAGACTTAAACCGTTTCCTCAGATCAGGAAATTACAATTTTATTTTTGAAACTTTATTTGATTGATCAAATCATTTCTTATGATGTATTATTTTAAATCGAATACTCGGAGAAAATTTCATTGCCAGTAAATAAAATTTAGACGGAGAAATTTGTACAACTTTTTTCAACACATTCACCCTAAAAAATTATGTCTACCCCATAGAGTCAGAATATATCAAGAACCAAAGTTACTAAACCATGAAAGTAAAGAAAAAACTATTCGTCACATGTATTACATTTTTTTCTATATTTATTATCTTCCACTAGGCAATATTGTATTGTAAAAGGTTAATTAAAATTCAATATGCATACATAAAACTTACATTTTTTTTTGTAACTTTCAATACGTCAAATCATCTGATGAAAAATTTTCAATCACCATGGCTGGATCTAGCGCCCCATCACTTACTGAAAAGGGACGGGAATATACATGTTTGTAAATTAATACAATCATGTTATTCTCTCCTTCCTTGTAAGCAAGTGTCATGTCCTTTATGCCATTTAAACATAATATGGTAGGCCCGACTCTGTCAATCGATATGTAATTTGTAAATAATTTGGTTTTTGTGAACCAATCCTTCAAATATTTAATTAATTTTACGCAACTTAGTTCAATTTGTGTAAGTTTAAAAAAAGATGCATGGGAAACAACCTGTTTTTTTTTATGCAGCTTGATTTATTCTGTTTCTTTGAGGTCAATATTGTATTTGACATTCTATAAAAATGTATATATTTAATTACACGAGTATTCAAATTGGTCATTGCCATTTTATTATATGTAGGATATGATAAGTATATTTTAATTGAAATGTTAAATATTTAACTTTGAGATCACATGTCAATACTCCCCATTTTAAAAATAATTTAAGTGTCATTGGAGGTTTTGGAGCTCAAAACACTTTTGGTTATTTTTTTAAGTAGCAAGTTATTAAGCTTTCCACTGTTTATTGTGCTTGTATCAAACGTTGAAGTGGCTGAAGGCGTAGAAGCTTGGTTTGTATCATTCAAGCTCTCTGTGTTGGTACTTGGAAATATTTCATCTTCTATGACGTTAAATGAGTTGTCCAGCTGGAAAGGAAATGTGGATGTGTCTACTGGTGCTGTCTCTACTGTAGTATGGCTGTGTCCATCTGTAAAATATAAAACAAATTACATTTAATCTTGTTTACATATTCTTTCTCATCACTTATTCAATAACTAATTCCCATGTATTGTTTCATTTTTATATGGGGATAATCAGTTAAAACAGTGGTTGGCTTTCAAAGACAACAGCTGGAGGCGCGATGCAGAAGCCTGGGTGAAGATCTTAGCGACATCCCATCGGTTATAGGTAATAAAGAACTCACACCAGAGGTAGTATCATACATGGTCAATATAGTGCAGGCAATTGGTAAAATAAACCAAAGTAGGGATAAAAATGACGAACACTCTTCTAGTGGAACGGAAGGCCTGTTGACTGCTGTCAACAGGCCGGCTTCTCCTGAAGAATTTTAAGTGGTTTCCTCTCCACATGAGCAAATGCTGAGAAGTTCCTAATTGGCCCACTTAAAATAATTTAACTGCAAAAAAGTTCTTTTTTTGAAATATAAACTTTGTATATAATAAGGCAAGGCAAAAAATAATACTACTCCCATTCAAAAAAAAATAATTCAAAAAAAGACTGGTCAGCAAACTCATTAGTCAAAAGAGCCAAAGTACAGCATTAAGATTTCTTTTGAGGCCCATATTTCTTTTCATTTTTAACTGTTTCCTCTTCAAAGCCAACAAACTTTATAATGCAGTGAAGTATTTACTCTCTGTTATTGAGTAATCATTCATTAAATTAGCGATGTAAAGGAGATTTAACAACAATTGGGTTGACAATATTGATCACCAAATCAATAACATTTGAAAATTTTCACGTCTTGATGAATGATTCAATGTTAAACAAGTATCTTGTGATTAATTTTTTCTTTGAAAATAGAAAAAAACCTTTTCCATTTCGGTCATACTTTAAGCTCCATATTAAGTTGAAATTGAAATAATTTTATCAAGTTTAATATTATGCTTCTCCATGCATTCGATTACAGTATTTGCAATATCCTCAATAATTCAAAAGGCAATAGTCCTAGGACTTTTGCCTTTCTTCTGTAGAAGTTCTTCTGTAGAACAAGTAGACTAAATAAATTGAACAAAAAGTGTAACTTGCGCTGTGTGAGCCGCGGTTTGCCGACCACTGAATTAAGAGATTGTTCTCCAAAACATAATGAGTGACATCCTGCATTGCAAGGGTATTCTTCAAAATTCTGTCCATTCTGAGAACGGAATATTTTGTTTGACTAAAATAAAGTCATTATTAGAAAATTTTCAGCAAGGAAGTTCAGTGGTTTTAAAAAAAAAAAATCTTTGTCAATCAACTAAGACAAATTTTGAAAAAATATGTATTTTGTATCGTATTATTAGCACTATGCTTTTTTAAAGTTTTGTTACTTTGAAATATTCCGAGCTTAGTATATTATGCAATCGATGTATGATATATATTTTGAGTAACAAAATTATTAGTTTTTCTGACTCGTTCAATAATTTGTTTTAATCACATTTTCATTGAATATATTTTTACCGTACACTGAACTTCCTCATTATTATCCTAAATAATCTAGAAAATTAATAGGATACGTTTCACACAGTACAATGATTAAATAAATTATTACAACTACATTATTTATTTTATTGAATATTTTTATTTGATAAGTATAACTTGACATCGAGCCAGATGCTTGATAAAATCACAATTCTTAATTTTTGTGTTCCCACCGGGAATCGAACCTGGAGTCTTCCATGCGAAAGTAAAACATCTT
>NW_028279631.1:0-69686 GCF_059751315.1 Micrasema longulum
TGTCATTTCTGAAGGGAAGATGCTCAGTCCAACGCTTTAGGTGCTGTCCAGGGACTATGAAATATTCTAATGTTAAAACACCAATATAAAAATGTCAACCATGTCGGGAATCGAACCCGAGACCCCCTGCATGGTAGACAAAGGCGCTGACCACTACACCACGAGGCCGACATTTTTGTTTACTCATTTAGTAAAAAGTAGATCTATTTTTCCTACACGAAACAATGGTATTTAAAAAAAACAATAACTAATTAAATGTTCTTCATCTCTGTTGTAATATGTTGATATAAATTTTTTGACTAACAAAATTTAACAATTTAAAATTGCAAGGATACATTATTAGCAACTTTACTAGGCACAAAAATGCATGTTTTAAGGCTACTAATATATTTATTAATTTATTAATGGTTGATTAAGTTAGTTCATAACATCTTAAGAACTAATAACTTAACTTTTAATAACATTTAAATTTGTTATCGAAAATTCTGAAAAACACATTTTTTCAAATTAATTTTAAATTTTCTTTCTATTTCTATATAATATTAATAATATATGAATCTAATTTTGTCGGCCTCGTAGTGTTATGGTCAGCGCGTTTGCCTACCACGCAAGAGGTCGTGGATTCGATTCCCGACATGCATTATCGACATAATCAAGAAAGGGGTGCTGCGTTGGTTTGGACATGTAGAGCGAATGGACGGCGAAAGAACGGCTAAAAGGATCTACGATGCGAAAGTTGATGGATGCAGAAAACGAGGAAGACCGAGAAAGACATGGCACGATCAAGTCCATCTTATACTTGAAGATGGACATGTCAAAGGTAGGAATGATCGGCGTGCGTGCATGAAAAGATGTATGAATGTAGAGGAAACGAGGTCTGTATGCAAAGATAGTGATATGGCGTTCTATCCTCTTTGCCT
Source organism: Micrasema longulum (assembly GCF_059751315.1). Lineage (NCBI taxonomy): Eukaryota > Metazoa > Arthropoda > Insecta > Trichoptera > Brachycentridae > Micrasema > Micrasema longulum. The sequence goes on from NW_028279631.1 coordinate 921, forward strand.
ACCCCTACGGAGAAGCGGCGCGATGGTTTTTTGTTGTTGTTGTTGATATGAAATATTGATTTAAAAGGGTGTTTTCGCACTAGAACATTTTATAGTCCCTGGACTTGAATCTGAAGCGTAAGACTGATCATCTTACCTTCATGTTACAAAAATGATCAAGATACGCTTTTATTGGTGTACCGTTGCAGTGCCCTATGCACCATTCGGTACGGAAAGGGAATGGTGATGCTGAAGAATATAGGTTTATAATATAAATGAAAAAAATCGAGTGCGGCCCTTTGGTCAATTAGAAACGAATAACAAATGCCAGCACAAAGCGGGAAAGATTCAGCGGTTTAATTTTTTAAATCGTAATATTTCGCTGTATAGGTGTTTTACTCTAGTTATTCTAAATTTCGCAATAGATCGTGGTGTCGTAGAGCATTGTGAGTTACCGCGTTAATGCTGGTTCCCACGGTGGGTCGTCGTTGCGTTCGCGGGCGGTGCTATACTTGCTTCACTCGCCTGTGTCCGATACATACGAGACGGAAAGTTAGTGGGGCACCTCGTTAATTCGAAAGATTATGTAAACGGCGATCAATTTACTAAGCTGGTACCGCGAAGCAAGCCGAAGCTACACATCCTGTAATTATAACGGCAATAAATTCACGATTCCCATATGTTTTGAGTATGTCCAAATGAGACAGGCTGGATTTCCTCCCTGGGGAGCTATTTAGATCTAAATTTGTTGCAATAGAAAGATAAAACATTTTTGAGAAGAAACTATGAAAGTCAATGCATTTACTGGGATTATGAGGGTAAAAACAAGAAAGAAATGTCATTTTTTCTCCCTTAAATAGTTACAATTGTCGAAGAAAATGTTTAATATAATGAAAAACTGATAAAGCATATATATATATTTAAATTGAAATTTGTTGCAACAAAGAGGGAAGGAATTTTTGAGAAGAAAATATGATAGTAGTAAAGTCAACGCAATCAATGCATTTACAGGGATTATGACCTATCATTGGCTGGTTTAAGTGGCCACTTTACTCACTGTGTCATAAGCCTTGTAAATGCCTGGACTCTCATATTATCCCTTCAAAAATGTTTTCCCTCTCTGTTGCTACAAATTAAAATAGAATGCTGTTTTTTACTCGGGTTCAAAAAATTGTTTTAATAATAATAATCATGGTTTATTAACAAAAATAACAATAATTACTTTATCTACTATACACACTTAGGTAATAGATTTCTCTGGATCATGTCTAGTCTGCCTAACTAGGTACAGCCTGTTTTGAGGCAGACATTTTTATGCAAAAAAAAACAACAACGTTACTACGTACTAGTAAATTTACTATACAGTTATACAATATTACTTGATACTTTTTATTATTTAAGAATATATTTTGAGTAAATTTAAAAGTATATTTTTTAATATTTCCTTTTTTGTTGCGATCTAATTTTATGTTATTGTATTTGATTGTTGTCGTTACAATGTATGTTTAAATGTCCGTAAATCTATTAAAATAAAATAAATAAATAAATCCATTTAAACGGTTTCCTCAGGAAGAACGTTGCGTAGGCGACAGTAACTTTATGGTAAAGTATTACTTTTGTAATATGTGTGCAGATAGTGGAAGCCAAGATCCGCGTCCGAATGTAGAGCACGTTTGTATTGCCTGGGGACGTCCCTACGAGATACGACTAGACCAGGGCTGTCGTTGAAAGGCTCCACGATCTGACTTTTCTCCATATAAACTTAGTACCGCATTTTATCCCTGGAGATATCAGTAGCGAACGGTGATTTTATTTACAGGTAAGCTATAAAAAATATAATTTATTTGTAACTACATAGAAGGTACATAATATAATGTAAGTGATATATTTATAGTGATATCTCTGTTATATATAGCTCCCCAGGGAGGAAATCCAGCCAGTCTGCAAGCATTTGGACATACTCAAACATTGTTGAATTAACTACCTGGTAAAAGGAAAAGTATAAAAATTGTAAAATTGTTTTCAGGCGTTGCCTAGTAGGTGATTTGGTTCAGCCGGATGAATTTCACCCGCATAATAAAGGTTTCAGCTCCTTTACTTCACAAAAGTCAACAGATGGAAGAGTTGAGAAAATGTGGATGTTTAAACATGGGCAGAGCGGTGAATGTTACAGAGTGGCAACTTAAACCAACCAATGACAGGTCATAAGCCCTGTAAATGCTTAGACTTCCATATTCCTTTCTCAAAAATGTTTTCCCTCACTGTTGCAATAAATTTAGATATCTTTATATATATAATTCTTCTGTACGTGTTATGTCACCGAACTTCCGCTAAACGGCTTAACCGATTTACGTGCGGTTTTCAGAGAAATGTAGATCTTTGCGGTGTGCATGTTCATATATGTAAAAATTTTAATCGGATATGTAAAAAAATTTAGAATCATATTTTTTTTTTCCATCGACGTACCAGGGTTAAATTCGATGAGAATGCATATACAAAAAAGGAAGGATGTTGTTTTTTTGTGTTTAAAAAAAGGTTTCTTTATGAATGTTTACAAACAACATCCGCTTTTATGGATCCCAATCAGATTAATTTCTTATAATTTCTATAAAAAAAATACAATTCTATAAAAAAAGGCTTCAACTAAAGTATTTCAATAATTTATTTTTTTAAGTATTACCGAAGGCATAATTTTAAGTAGAAAAAAAGGAAAATGTCACAAAAATGTATGGGGTTTTTAAATTAGGTTTTTTTTATTTTAAAAACAAAAAAATTAAATTTGGCCGCGGCCACTTTTATGTTAAATGTATTGTATGTAAATACTTAGTCTTTTTTGAGATCCCAGATACCTAAGTTTAGTCTAAATTTGAAATAGCGAATCTGCCGGTCTAAAAGTCATTATATTTTAGTTAAATAAAACTTTTAAGTATATTTTTTAACAGAAATACCTTTAAAAAATATTGTTTTTATCCAATTTATGTTTTTTGTTTTTTTATTATTGCCCGATTAAAAAATACATTCGTTTTAAAATGGCAAAATCGTATGATTTCCTAATTTTGCGTTCGTTTTAACCGACTACAGCCTTAATCTCCCCAATGAACTCCAAACTATTTAAAAAAAAACCTGAATCCGAGTAAAAACAGCATTCTTTTTTAATTAGTATTATTGTATAATTATTTTCTGTTTTTCTTTTTATTCCGTAGATTTTTTTTCTCATGAATATTCGAAATAACAATAAATAACTTCAAATTACCAAATAAATATAACAGCGTAAGTCACTCTCCCATCACAAGAGCTAGTCTCTTTTATGAAAGTTAGTTTTTTAGTGTTTTATTTTATTCAGAAAACATAGTCATACATAATAAATATTAATAACAACGATTTTTTAACACAAAAAGACCAATTACGTTTTCATAAATTATGCAAAAGATCAACATATTACAACAGAGATGAAGAACATTTAAGAGAAGTTGTAATATGTTGATATAAACAGCTCCCTCAGGGAGTTGAATCGAGTCCGTGTCTACAAAAATTTGGACAAACTCAAAATATTGTTGATAAATTACCTGGTCCATGAAGAAGTATAGAAATTGAAAAATAATATTTTTAGGCGTTGCCTAGTATGTAGGTGAAATAATTCAATTAGATGAATCTCACCCGCATAAATAAAGGTTTCAGCTTTTTAACTTCACAAACATCAACAGATGAAAGAATTGAAGGAATATAGATGTTCAAATATAGGCAGAATAGTGAATGTTACACAATGTGTAAAGTGGCCACTTAAACCAGCCATTGACAGGTCATAAGCCCTATAGAAGCCTGGACTTCTCTTAAATGTTCTTCATCTCTGTTGTAATATGTTGATATAAACAGCTCCCCAGGGAGTTGAATCCAGTCCTTGTCTACAAAAATTTGGACAAACTCAAAATAGTGTTTATGCAAAAGATGTAAACATTAAATGTGACAAAAAATATAATAAATAAGATCCTAAAAAGAGAAAATAATAATTTTTAACATTTGCGTTCTCCATGGAGGTTATCATTGGTTATAAATAAAAATACCGAATGCACACTCCGAGCCATCCACGCACACACACATGTACGCACATATAGAACATACACAAACATATACATTACATGCGGCACATATGCATAGCATAAACCACTCAAGATGTACATTTAGCAACTATCCCAAATAATTTATTTATCCATAAATTAGCCACTAATGTAATTGTAGACGAAGAACTAAAACTTGTAAAAAATTGTAGTCAACATGGACATAATACGAGAATATCAGACAAATACCATGTACAACTTTCTAAAACAAGACAAGGACAATCAAGACTAATGAACCAGGGACTGAAATTATACAATAAACTACCAGACAAAACTAAACAAAAGACTCAGACAAACTTTTCAAAAGATTTAAAAAATATTATTTTGAACAAGTATAACTGAAAAATGTATATATTATTTTATGTAATAATCCGTAAGGGTTTATAAATAAATTTTCAAATAAAAAAAAAATAAAAATAAAAAAAATTAACTCCATGAAGAAATTTTCTGTATAAATGCAACGCGCAGTTAAAAATGTCAATATCAATACTGCCGCCTTAAGAAAGAAGGTACTGACATATGGCTGTGAAACTTCTGTGTTCACAAAAAAAAATTTACACAAATTATCAGTGACACAGAGAGCCATGGAAAGGAGAATGCTGGGTATTTCGTTGAGAGACAGAAAAACCAATACATGGATTAGAGCGAGAACAAAGATCACCGATGTGGTCCATAGGGCTGCCGACCAGAAATGGAGCTGGGCTGGTCATATAGCCAGAATCACAGACGGACCAAAAAAGTCCCGGAATGGCGTCCCAGAGCGGGTAGAAGAAGTGTCGGCAGGCCTCAGACAAGGTGGTCTGATGACATAAGACGAGTTGCAGGAAGTGGTTGGATGCGGTTGGCTCGGGATAGGGAAAAATGGAGACTAAAGGGGGAGGCATATGTTCAACATTGGACAAGAGACGGCTGATGATGATGATGATGATGAAGAAAGAAGGACGCTTCTACATAAAACAAAAAAACGGAGAAAATAAATATTTTGTATCTCGGAGATTGAAAAATTCGCTGTGTGAAAAATACTACAAAAATTAAGTATATTATTATGCGACAGTATGTATTATGGTTTGCCCTAACGGAATTTATATATTAATTTTAATCAATTTTACATTATATACTTAAAAATTAATATTTTCATCTTCTTTTCAGTAAAAAAAACACAAAATATGTTATACTTCAATAAAAAGACGTTTCTAGCTAGAAGCGCCCTTTTTATTTAGTAATTTATTTATTTATTTAGTTCTATGTAACATAGTCTAATATATATTTACAACACAATATTTACATCTATACTTATTCTAACATTATTTATCACTATTATACACTTAATATCTCAATTTATAATATTAACTGTTTCATATGTACATTTTCATTAATTATATTCACTATTTACACTATATACTACCTAATATTTTTCACATATATACTTTTTACATTTAATTTTAAATATATTTACATTAATGTATTTTTTTATGCTTTCTGGCATTTCCTCAAATAATTGTATTCCCTTGTACATAAGGCAGTTCTGGGACATTGCTTTTGATTTCTTTAATTAAGTAAACGTCTTTCTTTTTTAGTGTTAATATGCCAATTGCTTCTACACAACTAAATAAAATAGACGTCACTGGCCATTTACTGTTTTTCGAACTAGTAACGCCGACCTAATAATCAATTAACTTTGAAATTACCAGCAGATCTTAAATTTAATTGAAAACGAGTGGATACATTCATTTCAGATGTTTTTAAAAACGGAATAGAAGAAAAAATAAGTATTTTAATCAGCCTTTAATAATTATATAAGTCAGAACAGCCTTTTTTATTTAGTGATCTCCGAGACTTTTTGCAGTTTAGTCTAATTTATTGATGAAATAGGGTTGTGGTTATTTTAGGACGATAATTCGAGTACCAGTATATGCGTATTTTTTTTTCCTGATTTCAAATATGTATTTAACTCATTTTCGAAAAAAATGTTAGATGCGTCCGTCTTTCTTATGACGGCAGAATACTGAGTCCATTCTAATTCTACAGGTACGTCTAATGAATGAATTCGAGGTATAATTGTTTTTACAAGTTGGTATATAAAAAAGGGAATTTAATCTGGGATAGCGAAGAGCACAACGGGAACCAATATATTATAACATTAAAAAATTATAAGTAGATTGTAATAGAAAAAAGAAACAGGTATAATTTATAATGATAAAATGAAATAAAATAAGAAAAATGATATGTGCCTACGAAATCTAAAGTGTTTACTGTAAGCGTGCTACGTAATACGGTTTTGTAAGCCCTGAACTAGGTGTCAGACGGCAGTGCGGATAAATTAAGTGCTGGGGTAATATGGCAGTGCCATGCCGATATAAAGGTACATCTTATAGTGCCATATTAACGATGCACGCAGCATCGGGCGCCTCTCACATTGAACACATTTTCCTTCATTATAACGAGCGTTCCTAGTTCCAACAAACATTCTCTTTACCAGCACAAAGAGACAGAATACGTTAATTTATTATTTTATTTAATTTATTTAGTAGATTAAGTTTTTCTACTGACATTTCTTAGTGGAACTGCATTTTAATAATAATAATAATAAAAGTGTCAAATCATATCTTTATATATATATTTTGTTGTTTTCATTGTGTGTTTTGTAATATAAATAATATAGATGTACATAAATACCTTGTTTTTAAAACTGTCTGAATATTTGTTAATTAAGTTTGTTTTTTAAGTGAGTCTTCTTTGTTAATTCTCAAATGTAATTTAAAAAAAAACTAAATTGTTAAGTGTCCTCGGCACGGGAAACCCCAGTGAGGTCACATTATTTTTATTATTAATTATAGTTTGTAAGCGAAAAATATGAATAAATAAATAAATATATATATATCATTCCTCTGTACGTGTGATGTCACCGTACTCCTCCTAAACGGCTTAAAATATTTACGTGCGGTTTTTAGAGAAATATAGATCTTTGCGCTGTGCGTGTTCGTAGATATTAAAATCTTCATTCGAATATGCAAAAAAAAGTTAGAAGCATACATGATTTATTCATCGATCTACCAGGTTTGCATTCGAAGAGAATGCTTTGGCAAAAAATGGAAAGACGTTTTTTTTTTGTGAATAAAAAAAATATTTTTGAATGAAACAGCGTTTGTTTTTTGTTGATCTCAATCAGATTCTTTCCTTAAATTCCTTATAATTTCTACCTATTTATTTATTTTTATTGAATTTTTGGTAGAACTAAAATAATATTAAATTCAATACATTTTAAAAAGTCGTATTCCTACATAAGTACACCCCTTTGTTGGTGAGACGACCGGAGTTTGACGTTTGCAAAAAAGAGTTCCATATTTGAAAACATATTTATTTTATGTTTTGGAATTCAACCATAAACAAGTACCTAGGTAAATACTTAAATTCAATATTTTTTTAGTATTAAAAAATTTTAGTTTTGGAATTCAATCACCAACAAGTACCCAAGGGCGAATCGTCAAAGTAAGCGATTAAGCACAGCTTACTTTTATATTTGACTTTTAATAATAATAATTTATAGTAACGTAGTGTTTATGGGGAAATAAATAAAGTAATTCTTATTTTTTATAAATCACCGTTTATATCTTTCTACAAAAAAATATCTATGAAGTGCGCCCAGCCCATTCTTACTGAACGATGAAACTAGCCGATTACCTCAGCTTATTCTTCCATACAAAAAAGTACACTGTATTTTTCGTCTTTAACCCAAGTCGGCTTTTTTAGTACTAAAACAAACTCGCAGATTACAAATATTTTTAGAAGATTCTCTATTTGGAAACTAGTATTTCGAACATTATTTCCGAAGGACTATTTTTCTTTGATGGGATACCGTTGACATATTATGTATCACATAGGACAGGTGGCGTTCGCAGTGGCCGTTTTAAGCATTATTCATTTTAAAAGAAATCGGCCAGTGCTCAAGTCATGACAGTACTGTCAATGACAGATCATAATGGAAATATCTGTGGAATGTCATTGCGGTATTTGTTAATAAACTTTTGTACTAGTATTGTATTAAAATAGTGTAGAATAAAGCTACGTTTATAATAATTGTTGTTTGAGTTTATTTTCACAAAACCACAAAAAAAAGTCATTTATAATTACATTACTTACATGTTATGTAGGTACTTATATGTAGTAAAAATTAATGAAAATCTTGAATAGATTACCTATAAAATAAATCACGGCTCGCCACTGCAAGTACCTCGGTACCTACTTGTCAATGAAAAGTTTTTTTAAAAATCTAATAGCAGGTAAGCCAACGTTCGGACAGGATAACGTCTGTCGGGTCCGCTGGTGTTTGATAAAAATATAAATGTTAAATTCCTTCACACATGGAGCAAAGGTAAAAAAAATTGGATAAAGTTCAAATTTTAGAAATAAACCGCTTAAAGAATTGCCCCGATAAAATAATATTAAGCGATCAGGTAACACACGTTCATTCCCCAGTATTGTATCTGGGGTGGCGATTATAATTTGTGTGGATATTATTTGACTGAATCCGTTGATCTGTGTTAAAATTTGCGGGGAAATAAAAGATGCGTTGGGCGGAGATGGAGAATGCGGAACCGAACAGTTTGCGGCTAAACAAACTTCCAGTTCAACTTCGTAGACTTATTTATTTATTTATTCGTTCGTTCGTTCGTTCGTTCGTTTATTTATTTATTTATTTATTTATTTATTTATTTATTTATTTATTTATTTATTTATTTATTTATTTATTTATTTATTTATTTATTTATTTATTTATTTATTTATTTATTTATTTATTTATTTATTTATTTATTTATTTATTTATTTATTTATTTATTTATTTATTTATTTATTTATTTATTTATTTATTTATTTATTAACGGACATTGTCCATGTATACAATTTATAAAGTTTAAATATTACAATATATTTAAACTTTATAAAATATTTAAACATAAAAAAAAAGAAAGAAGCATTGACAAACATAAGGGAAATCGAGACAAGATCTGGACTATTTATTTAGTGCTCGTTTAAATCGTTGTAAACTTAAACCAAAAAAGTCCAGATCTTGTCTTGAGTTAACAATACGACAAAGACGGGTCATTGGAGAATTTAGGCCATAGTTTGTTCTATGCTGATCGATGAACAGTACTTCATTGTTTCTCAATCTACGAGTCGGAATATTGAATTTTACTTGTCCCAGTAATGATGGAACATCGATTATACCATTTAGTATGCCGAACATATATATGGAGTCAATATTAGTTCTTAGTCTGAGCATCCACGCTATTTTTCGAAGCAAGCGATGTTGGACTGATTCAATGTGATTTATGCGATTAACATAGAATGGAGACCAGACCACGGAGGCATATTCTAGAAGAGGGCGAACAGTTGAGCAATACAGAGTTTTGATTGTACGGACTTTAGTAAAATCAGAGGATATTCTGTTGATGAAGCCAAGTAATTTCAGTGATTTATTTACTGTATTATCTATATGCTCGTTGTATGTCAGTTTATAGTCCAAAACAACTCCTAAATCTCTGATGGACTTGACTACATCAATTTTGGAATTTTCTAATAGGTACTCGAAGGAAATTGGTTGTTTTGTTCTATGAAATGACATTATTTTGCATTTTTTAATATTTAGTTCTAATTTATTGACTTTATACCATCGGTTAAAAGAGTTAATGTCTGATTGAAGAAGAAAGCAGTCTTGTAAAGTTTGAATAATTTTGAGAATTTTGTTGTCGTCCGCGAAGAGCCAAAAACGAGAGTAAGAGAATGATTTAGCAACATCATTAATAAACAAATTGAAAAGCAGGGGTGCCAAATGAGCACCCTGAGGTACACCCGAACCTATATTCCTTTCTCTGAAATGTTCTCCATCTCTGTTGTAATATGTTAATTTATTTATTTATTAGGAAAAAAAAACATCAGTTTTTACATATATTGCATACAGAAAATAAAAATATTTACAAATTAAAATTGTAAAAACAGTCGAAAAATTGTACGTAACAGGTATCAAAATAAAAGCAATTTAAATTTAAAATTAAAATTGAGAAATGTTAGGCATTTAGAAGTTGCAGGTAAAAAATAAAATAAAATTACATATATTTATATATTATAAAAATAAAATAAATAAAAACAAACTAATATGAAAAAAATAATACAGTCATATAAAAATAATGTACGACTACTACAACTACCATTTCGTCATTTCCCCGTGGGGGTAGACAGAGAGAATGGACCGCCACAAACTTCCATCCTAGCGTACATTCCTAGCTTCTTCCACATTCGTACATCTTGTCATACATGCCCTCGGTTCTGTCTGCTTTCGACATGACCAGACTTAAGATTTTGTTTGATCTGATCATGCCACGTCGTTTTCGGTCGTCCTCGTCTCACGTTACCGTTCCCCGATGTTTAGATCTGATAAACACCAATAAAGATGTTATAATAATATTTCCGAATGAATGCAAAAATTAAAAGTGAAACGTACACTCTGTAGATTGAAGATTAGTTCGGTTCTCACATAAATTAAGCGTTATGTTTTACTTGTTATTGGTAATAGGCTTCATGACATTGCTGCGGGCGATCGTTCATGCCGCACTATGAGTATCCGAGGAGTTGGTTGCTTAATAACGTCCAATACCTAATTATAATTACCTATACGTAAACTCGTCAGTTTGGAGACTTGGAATAATTGCGTCAGTGAATCCACTATCATCGTTCTCCTTTCCGCACCCAGTGATGCATAGGGCACTGCATTTGTAAACCAAATGGAATGGAATTATTGACGTAATCTTTCCATAATCTAAAGTTTATATTAACATATTACAACAGAGATGAAGAACATTTAAGAAAATGTAATATAGAAGTCTAGGCATCTACAGGGCTTATGACCTGTCAATGGCTGGTTTAAGTGGCCACTTTACACACTGTGTAACATTCACCATTCTGCCTATATTTGAACATCTATATTCCTTCAATTCTTTCATCTGTTGATGTTTGTGAAGTTAAAGAGCTGAAACCTTTATTTATCCAGGTGAGATTCATCTAATTGAATTATTTCACCTACATACTAGGCATCGCCTGAAAATATTATTTTTTCAATTTCTATACTTCTTCATGGACCAGGTAATTTATCAACAATATTTTGAGTTTGTCCAAATTTTTGTAGACAAGGACTGGATTCAACTCCCTGGGGAAATAACATTTTCAGGCGTTGCCTAGTATGTAGGTGAAATAATTCAATTAGATGAATCTCACCTGCATGCCATCCAATAACATGTATTCACTTCATTATACTAAAATAAAGCAACGAAGGTTTAAACTATATAAAATATGCTACCGTACACCAGTGGCGAGCCGTGATTTATTTTATGGGTAATCTATTAAAAATTTCAATAATTTTTACTACATATAAGTACCTACATAACACGTAAGTAATGTAATTATAAATTACTAATTTTTTTTGTGGTTCTGTGAAAATCAATTCAAACAACAATTATTATTAACCACGCGATATACGTAGCTTTATTCTACACTATTTTAATACAATACTAAACTTGTACAAAAGTTTATTGACAAATACCACAATGACATTCTGATCTGTCATTGACAGTACTGTCAAGACTTGAGCACTGGCCGATTTCTTTTAAAATGAATAATGCCTAAAACGGCCACTGCGAACGCCACCTGTCCTATGTGATACATAATATGTCGACGGTATCCCATCAAAGAAAAATAGTCCTTCGGAAATAATGTTCGAAATACTAGTTTCCAAATAGAGAATCTTCCAAAAATATTTGTAATCTGCGAGTTTGTTTTAGTACTAAAAAAGCCGACTTGGGTTAAAGACGAAAAATACAGTGTACTTTTTTGTATGGAAGAATAAGCTGAGGTAATCGGCTAGTTTCATCGTTCAGTGAGAATGGGCTGGGCGCGCTTTATAGATATTTTTTTGTAGAAATATATAAACGGTGATTTATAATAAATATCAATTACTTTATTTATTTTCCTATAAACATGGTTACAATAAATTATTATTAAAAGCCAAATATAATGGTAAGCTGTGCATAATCGCTTACTTTGACGATTCGCCCCTGCTGTACACACTGTGTAACATTGTTGCCACTTTAACCAGCCAAACCTTAAACCAGTCATGAGCCCTGTAAATGCCTTCTTCTTCTTCTTATAAGCCCGTTTCTCTCCACCGCTGGATATAGGTCTCTTCCAAATTTTTCCATGTTGTTCTGTCCTGGGCACTCTGTTTCCATCTATGGCCCACGAGTTCGGCGACTTCGTCAGTCCATCTCCTCTGTGGTCTTCCTACTCCCCTGTTACTTCTGTAGGGTCTCCAGTTTAGTATTCTGGGGTCCACCCATCGGCTTCTTGTCTCGCCACATGACCCGCCCACTGCCATTTTCGTCTTCCCCCTCTTCCCGCGATATCGGTCTCCTTTGTACGGCGTCTTATCTCCTCATTCCTTGTTCGGTCTCTTGAGGAGACGCCCGACATTTGTCTCTCCATGGACCGCTGAGTTGACCACTTCCAGCAGTGAGCGACATGGTTTCAAGACCGCATGTTGCCACCGGCAGAACACGAAAGTTGTAGACTATGGCCTTTAGATTATTTGGGATTTACTTATTTCTGAAAACGTGTTTCAGCTTTCCAAACGCAGCCCAACTTAACCCGATTCGTCTAGGCAGTTCCGCAGTTTGATTAAATGTTCCCAATTTGATTTTGTTTTGAAGGTAAATGTACTCGTCAACAGTACCGATAGTTTTACTTCCGGTACATATGTTGCTAGGCATTGGACTCAAAATCTTGTAAATCCTGTAAATGCCTAGACTTCCATATCCCTTCTGTAAAATGTTCTTCATCCCTGTTGTAATTTGTTAATCTTAATGACTCCAGAGGGGGTGAAATCAAGTCTTTTGTCTACAAGCATTTGGACAAACTCAAAATATTGGAAAAAACATTTTTTTTTTGTATTTTCTAAACGGTACCTGCAATTTCGCGTCCTGCTCGGAACTGCCATTGCAATACCCAGCGGCACAGAAAAAGTTAAAATTTTATTTATAAAACAAAATAAAAAAAACTTACCATGTAAACCATGAAGTGGAAAGTTAGGAAGACCCTTCCCAAATATTTTGAATCGAAATTGTTCCACGGTACATTTTGCGCGCTGTGAGCGACGACTGAACTAGGAAGAAAAAAAAGAAAATATAAGCAAAAAAAAAATATTTATTAATTTTTAATTTTATAAATTTATTGCATAAAAAAGTAAACATATTCAATATCAGGGCCTCGATTACGATGGGAAGATGAAGACGTCATAACTTCACCTTGACGGTATAGTTGAAGATAAATTCCCTCTAGCGATTATAAAGATATACTACCGACCCCCCACCAAGTTTTGGGTAGGTTCATCGATATGAAACAAGGGGAAGCGTACGTAACGGTACACATATCTACGCTCTAAGATGACATAGCTTCAGTATGACGTCATAGTTGAAGATAAAAGTCTCTCTGACCGACTACATATAGGTAGATATACTACCGATGCCCCACCATCAAGTTTTGATGTAAGTACATCGGTTTGTACCGACAAAAATATGTTCCGCCGAGAAACTTTTTCTTTAATTATGATTTATTTTTAATTGTTTTGAGGTTGGCACTTTTTTTCTTAAAAGCCTATTCAAAAAATGAAAGAGAAATAAATAAATTTTAAAGTCGAATTCAATTCCGACATAACTGTCAGTTTTATAAAACGAACGCCTAGATGCGAAAATAATGTCGCTAGATTTTGTCCTATTAACATATAAGAGTATCTAGGCGTTAGAAAGTTACCACTGTAAAAAAATAATTTGGTTATTATATTTTTTCCATCTGTTTAACTATCTTTCTGAGAGAACGTATGGAGAGTCGGCCTTGTAATCACTCAGTACTACTGCAGTAGATAAATGCAGACGATCGTTAAGCATATCGTTTTGGCAATGGTTAAAAGTCATATAAAAATCATATTTAAGCAAGCTTTTTTTGCTTGAATTGAGATTTATTGGAGTTTACAATCGCTTTGAAGTGGGCACTTTCTATCACAGAAGCCTATTTAAAATATAAATAAGAACTATTTTTAATTTTAATGACGTAAGGAACGCGGACTAATTGTTTGCGGTCATTCATTGGCTTGTTTCGATCATATGATGTCGATATGACAAGTAGGTATGACATAACTTGATGAAATTTATTACATATAGAACGGCTCTTCTTCTTTATTTTATTGGTAATAGTTCCAGGTAACTATTTGTTACTTTTGTTAAAAATTTGTTTTAAACTTCTTTATTAGTGTTTTTTCTTATTTTTTCGTTTCTTTTCTTAATTAAATTATAAGTAAAAAATATTTCTCTTTATCATTTTTTTTACATCATTATATATTTTTATACATAAACATATACTATTTACCTAAATATTAGTTTTCAATAATAATACATAAATATATATATATTTTTTAATGTTATTCAAAATTGTCTTCTTGGTTATTTTTTTGACTGGTTCAAAGTATTTCAAATACCAAATTATCTTTTTTTATCGATAGTTCTATAACTGGTAATATTTTATTCTTTTATATAGTTTATATTAGTTTATTGACATTATAATAATAAATATGTACATCTCCCCCCCCCTCCTTATCTTCTCTTCAAGCATTTTTGTCCTTATCCCGCCCAATTTACAGTAACTTAATGTTCTTAAAATTAATACTTAAAAAATCTTTGATTATTGAGTACATGAAAATAACATTTTTATATGTATAAATTGTATGTATTTATTTGATATGTAATATATATTTTCTTTACTAACTTTGTATACTATGTGGAAATCTGTTATTAGTTCTGAGTTTATACACTATATCTGTATGTTTACTAAAAATATGTATGTAGAACTGTTGATTTCCCTAATAAAATAAAATAAAATAAAAATATTTCTTAGACTTTCTAAATTAATAATATTGTTTTAAATGCTCTGTATTACTTATAATTATGCTTCCATGTATGTATATTTAATTGTATTTGTAACTAATATGTAAAAGGCACTAAGTGCCGTTTATTTCAATAAAATAATAATAAAAAAAATAACGAGGTAAGATACAGATAGTACAGAAGTTAAGTATACCGTCTCGATATATACAGATGAAGATAGCGTTCATAATCGAGGCGCAGGGATCTAATAAAACTAGTGCAATAGAAAATGAATACTGAGCGTTCTCATGTTAAGATAGTGAGGGTATTATAAGCAAACTTAGAAATCTCCATTGAAGGAGGTATTGAGATAGTTGCGAAAAATAATATAAAAATATCACGTTTTTTTTTGTACATTTTTAAAGTGAAAAAGGTCTATGAAATACTGTCCTGTAAATATTTTTTTTTGCTAATTATTAGTAGAATTAAAAACATTTTTAAATTTGTAATTTTGAATTCCCGCAGAGACGGTCATTTTATTAGCCACGCCCCTTATACGTCACGATTCATGTTTATTCGTTCCCGGCCATTGAAATTTGTTTAGAACATTATCACGAATCTTGATTTTAAATTTATTTCAACAGAGAGGGAAAATTTTTTGAGAAGGGAATATGGAAGTCTAGGCATTTACAGGGCTTATGACCTGTCATTGGCTGGTTTAAGTGGCCACTTTACACACTGTGTAACATTCACCATTCTGCCTATGTGTAAAGTGGCCACTTAAACCAGCCAATGACAGGTCATAAGCCCTGTAAATGCCTAGACTTCCATATTCCCTTCTCAAAAATTTTTCCCTCTCTGTTGAAATAAATTTAAATATGAACAACTCCCTAGGGAGGAGATCCAGCCAGTCTGCAAGCATTTGGACATAATCAAACATTGACGAATCTTGATGTCGCAACAACCAAGGACAAAAACGTCGCGTCTTTCTTGCAACGTGTTTTTGTTAAATTTATTTTTTACATTTATGTATGAAAACATGTCTCCACAATTTTTTGTAGACAAGCACTGGATTCAACTCCTTAGGGAGCTTTTAATATTTACATGTTACAACAGAGATGAATAACATTTTAGAGAACGTAGATTTCTCAACAAAATATTGTTTATAAATCCACCTGGTCCATGAAGAAGTATAGAAATTGAAAAAATTTCAGGCGTTGCCTAGTATGTAGGTGAAATAATTAAATTCAAGATTACAGCTCTTTAACTTCACAAACATCAATAGATGAAAGAATTGAAGGAATATAGATGTATAAATATGGGCGGCATTTACAGGGCTTACGACCTTCGACTTCGTTGGCTCGATTGAATGGCCACTTTACACGCTGTGTGACATTCACCATTCTGCCTTTGGTGGTGTTTTTACACTAGAATATTTCATAGTCCCAGGACTGGCGCCTGAAAGGTAAGACTAATCATCTTACCTTCATGTAACAAAAATTATTAAGATACGCTGCGATTTGTATACCGATGCAGTGCCCTATGCAACATTAGGTGCGGAAAGGGAATGATGAACCGTGTCATACATTGATTTCCCACAAATTCGTCTAAGAGATCGCACTTCGCCACGTTCACTCTGCTTTCATTCATTATGTGCCAGTTCCATGTTTCACTTCCGTATATACGTGTTGGGACTAGAATTCCGTTGCGCACTGCTAGTTTAGCTTCGATCGACTATTTTTTATTAACAACAAGCGGACCCGACAGACGTTGTCCTGCCCGAAAGTAAACTTGTCTGCTATAAGCTGTTTGAACAAACATTTTTTTCGTAATTAATTACACACGTTATTTATTTTGGACTTTTAAAAGCTATTTTTAAACTTTAACTTTTAAAAGTTAATTAAGAAAATTCAGAGCGCGATTTATTCTGAGCCCTTTAAAATTATGGCACTCAACCCATGCCCAACGCGAATTGAGTCATTCTTTAATCGTCAGCCGTGTTTCGACGTGACCTTAACATTTAATTCAAAACCAAAAGAAAAGAAAGAACTAAGATAGACCAGATCTTGTCTTGAGGTAGTAATTTTTATTTTTTGTCCTAGTCTTAATTTTATTTCGTTGTATTTTAATTTATTTGTACATGTATTTATTTAGTATAAGAAAATGTGTTTACCATTGTTCGAATGGACTGCATAAGTTTGTCAATAAATAAATAAATAATAATAAAAGAAAAATGACTGTATTGTAAAAGCATACAAAAACTTTTTGGATAAAAGAAAACATACTTTTTATTGATATGTAGGTACCTAAGTACTTGTTTATGATTGAATTCCAAAACTAAACATTTTTAATATTCAAATATTGGATTTAATTACATAGGTAGGTACCTCGGTACTTGTTTGTGGTTAAATTCCAAAATATGATATAATACTTTTTCAAATAAAGAATTCTTTTTGCAAATGTCAAACTCTACGCTACTTACCGGCAGTGGTGCATTCTGTGTCAGAATTCGTTGTTCAAAAATGTTTCGATGTCGCATGTCGGTTTAAATTTGTTAAACATTACAAAAAATCATTAATCCAAAAATATGTTAACATGTAAAATGTGAAAGGAGGGTGAGTGCCGGGAACAGGGTGAACGGTGCACTAAAATCTACTTTGGCAAACAAATGTTTATCGCAGGAGGCTAAACTAGCAGTTCACAACGGAGTTCTAGTTCCAACTCTAATGTATGGGAGCGAAGTATGGAATTGGAAAAATAATGATGAAAGTAGGTTGAATGCTGTCGAAATGCGATCCCTCAGGCGAATGTGTGGTAAAACGATGTATGATAGGTGCACAAATGTCGAGATCCGTGAAGTGTGTAAGGCTGAGACATGCATTATTGACAGAATTAAGAAAGGGGTGCTGCGTTGGTTTGGACATGTAGAGCGAATGGACAGCGAAAGAACGACTAAAAGGATCTACGATGCAAATGTTGATGGATGCAGAAAACGAGGAAGACCGAGAAAGACGTGGCACGATCAAGTCCATCAAATACTTGAAGATGGACATGTCAAAAGTAGGAATAATCGGCGTGCGTGCATAAGAAGATGTATGAATGTAGAGGAAGCGAGGTCTGTATGCCAAGATAGAGTGTTATGGCGTTCTATCCTCTTTGCCTACCCCTACGGGGAAACGGCGTGATGGTTTGTTGTTTTGTTGTTTTGTTGTTGTTGTTGTTGTTGTAAAATGTTCAAATAAAACGTTAAAAAACAAACTTTTTTAATTTACAAAAAAAACAACATTCTCCAAATTTTTTGGAATATGCATTTCAGTCGAATGCAACCCTGGAAAATCGATGAAAACACATACATATATGCTTCTAACTTATTTTCTACTCAATATATTGGAGATGTTATTATTTGTAAACCTCGAGGACGTGAATTAGAAAATTTGCAAAAAACTGCACGTAAATCTGTCAAGTTATTTTCGAGTTTTTGCGAGACACAACACGGCGATTCATTATTATATACAGGATGTTCATTAAACCCTGTCACATCCGAAACCACGATGATCAGTATGAGCAAAAAGACATATTGGCACATCAAATTATTTTTTAGAACGAATAAAATTCAACAAACGCAGAAGTAAGCAATCATTTATTTTTTAAATATTTTTAAATCTTGGTTCTAAATATTATTTTAAATATGCTAATATGTCTTCTTGCTCATACTGATCATTGTGGTTTTGGATATGACAGGATTTAAAGAACACTCTATATATAAATTACTGTGGTTAGCGCGCCGTACTATTTTGTTGCTCAATTAATCAGGCAGTAAATTTCTCGTGGCTCCAAAAGTGAAATGTGAATATTTCTGTTTTATCATTATATTAAATTGTTTGTATATTAAATAAATAAATAATATTTACCTTTTCTGTATTTGTCAAATCCCGAGAAGCACTGAATTTACTCTTGAACCAAGACACAATTTAAAAATACTGGCTCTTATTACACACAACTTAATTACAATTAACACAATCGAATTAATTTAAACTATTTTTAACTTATTAAAAAAATACACCCCTTATAAACTATTACTGGCCAATAAACACGACATTTATGGTTTCAATTCACATCTTATATTGTTGACTGTCTGTGGTCCACCGCGCCGAAGTCTCCCGCGGATTTTATCTAAGCACCTTGAATTTGACAGGCGCTGTCAAAATTCAAAAACTCTCCGACACGTTTTTTAATCTTAACTAAGAAGTATTCTAGAAACATTTTCAAAACGCTTATCACATTTATTTGGACGGAATTTCAATAATGAACTTTCAAAGGGCTTGTTAATATTATTCTATTTTTTATTTTGATGTAATCTTGTTCGCGAACGCCATCTGCAAAAAAACAAATAAAAACAAATTAATACGGTTTTATCATTGACATATAAATACACATATATGCCATTAGCCCTCTAAAATTATGACACTTAACTCATGCCCAAGCGCTCAGCCATGCCCAACGAGTAATTAGTCGTTCTTCGATCGCCAGCCAGGCGCGACGTTTATAATGGAAACCAAAACACCTGCTTTTGCCATGAAAGTGAGTAAAAATTAAACCTTTCGGATAAACATTGTAAAAAAGATTGTGAAACTTTTTATTGGTAAATATTACCACATTCAACAGTGTGAAGGCTGTCTGGAGATCGGATATTTACTCAGTCAAAACCAAATGCCGCCTATACCTACCCATAACACCTCTTCTCCTCCGCGAATGCGAATCGTGGCTCCAACTAGGGAGGGGACAAGGAATGATGATGATTAATAAAGCTTAAAACAATTAATATTCAAATATTATTTTTTTTGTAAACGTCAAACTACGCCTGGCGGCGCAATGGGGAAATATATATATTTTAAACATTTTTAAATTAATAAAGGTCTATGAAATACTGTTATGTAAAAAAAATATATATTATTAGTGGCATAAAAAATACTTTTGATATTATTAGTGGCATAAAAAATACTTTGATATTATTAGTGGCATAAAAAATAATTTTAATATTATTAGTGGCAGAAAACTTACTTTTGATATTATTAGTGGCATAAAAATTACTTTTGATATTATTAGTGGCATAAAAAATAATTTTGATATTATTAGTGGCATAAAAATTACTTTTGATATTATTTGTGGCATAAAAGTTACTTTTGATATTATTAGTGCCAAAAAAAATACGTTTGATATTATTAGTGGCATAAAAAATACTTTTAATATTATTAGTGGCATAAAACTTACTTTTGATATTATTAGTGGCATAAAAATTACTTTTGATATTATTAGTGGCATAAAAATACTTTTGATATTATTAGTGGCATAAAAATTACTTTTGATATTATTAGTGGCATAAAAAATACTTTTGATATCATTAGTGGCAAAAATATACTTTTGAATTTGTAATTTTGAATTCCCGCAAACACGGTAATTCCATTGGCCACGCTCCTAATACGCCACGATTCATGTTTATTTGTTCCTGGTCATTTAAATTTGTTCAGAAAAATATCACGAAACTTGACGTCACAAAAACCAAGGGCCATGAAAACATTTCTCCACAATATCCGTTCTGATTTTGAATATACAATTAATTATTTTAACTAACTAACTAACCATCACGCCATTTCCCCGGAGGGGTAGGCAGAGAGGATAGAACGCCACACCACTCTGTCCTGGCACACTTCCTTTGCTTCCTTCACATTCATACATCTTCTCATGCACGCACGTCGATTATTCTGACTTTTCACATGACCACTTTCAAGAATTTGTTGTACTTGATCATGCCATGTCTTTCTCGGCCTTCCTCGACTTCTACAACCAGACACATTCGCATCATAAATCTTTTTAGCCGTTCTTTCATCATTCATTCGCTCCACATGACCGAACCATCGCAAAAGACCTTTCTTAATTTTGTCGATAATGCTTAACTCAGCCTTGCATTCTGCTCTAATTTCGACATTAGGGCACCTATCATACATTGTTTTTCCGCACATTCGCCTGAGGGATCGCATTTCAACAGCATTCAGTCTACTTTCGTCCCTTTTTTTCCAACTCCATGCTTCGCTTCCATACATTAGGGTTGGTACCAGAACTCCATTATGAACTGCTAATTTAGCCTCTTGCGATAGACACTTATTTGCTACGACAGACTTTAAGGCACCATTAACTCTGTTACCGGCACTAACCCTCCTTTCAATATCCTTGTCCATATTTCCATCTCTAGTAAACATACTACCCAGATATACAAATTCTTCGACCTGTTTCAAACTATCTCCATTTACTACAATCTTACATTCAGTCATAGTTACATTTCTTTCAAAGACCATGACGTTCGACTTTTGCACATTCATTAGCAAATCACTCTCCTTGCACACTTCGTAAACCTTTGTAACCAAGGATTGCAGTTCCTCTTCGCTGTCAGCTAGGAGGACTGCGTCATCGGCGTACAGAAGGCAACTGACAATTAATTATTTTAAATCCATTTAATATATTTTTATCGGTATTATTAGTATGTGAATATCTTCTTAGTTACACAGGTGTGCTGATAGGAACACGTTTTCTAAAAATTATTTCTGTATTCCACAAAATCCGATGAAAATAAATAAATGGGTCGAAATTAAAAAGAATTTAAGGGAAGAATCTGATTGGGTCCACCAAAAACGAATGTTGATTATTAACGTAAAAATACAAACTTTTGTTATGTACCAAAAATAAGAATCCTCCAATTTAAGGTAGCATATTTTTAACCTTAATCTTATCTAAACGAAAATATAAAACTAATTGTTCAAATATGGCGCTTTTATAAGCAATGAAAATACCTAGACTTCCATAATAGAGATCGACATTTTTGACGCTGAATTGTTTAGATTTAAGAAGTGTATGCAAAATGCGTTTTTATATTGATATATTAATTTTGTACATTTAATTTTGATGGATTACATTGCTGGTTTTATTTCGATGCATATTTTGTTTAGTGTTTTTATTAGTATTTTATGAATTGTTTTTATTAGTTTTATAATATTCAATGATTTAAAAAAAAATATTAAATGTATTTTATTCATGTAGATTTTATTATTGATTCGTACAATTTTTGCAATTTTATTAAAATTTTTACAACAATTTAAATTCAATTTATTTTGCTCGTTTTATATAAATATGTTTTTAGTTAGTATTACATGTAATTCAGATAGTGTTTTTCTGAGCACATTGCAGTGTCCATCTTCAGGGCTGAATGTATGAGTGTAGTTTTTAGTGTGTTTAATTGTGAGGAATTTGTACCGTGTCGCAGTCGGGCAATGTATGTGGTTAAGTGTGTGGAGTTTATACCGTGGGCTTTGGAAGCACCGGGTACCATGAGGTTCGTAGTCGTAACCCATCATCCCTGTTTATGTTATTAGGATGCTTGTATATTTCTATGGCTTCCTTTATTAAACGGGCTTGATGATTTTTGGGCTTTCCAAGGACATTTGGCTCAAATGAGAAATTATGCCCTGTTTCTATGTAGTGCTCTGCAAGAGCTGATTTATCCGGGTAGCCCAACTTGCATGCACTCTTGCGCTCTTTTATTCTTGTCACTATGTTTCTGGCAGTCTGCCCTATGTAGACTGTTTCACAGCTTTTGCAATTTAATTTATATACTCCATCTGTTTCAAGTGGGTCCCGATCTTTTACTGATTTTAGTAAGTTTCTTACTTTTGAGGTCGTACCGAACACATACATTGCCCGACTGCGACACGGTACAAATTCCTCACAATTAAACACACTAAAAACTACACTCATACATTCAGCCCTGAAGATGGACACTGCAATGTGCTCCGAAACGTCGGCAATACAAAGCCCACAAACACGGCATAATAACCCAGAAAAACACTATCTGTATTCTGAAGGCCGTGAAAACCTACGAGCCTTGTTTACATGTAATTGATGAAAAATAAGTAGTGTCTATTTTTTTTATTGTTTAAATATTTATGTGCATTATGTATTATTTTTTCATTGTTTGTAAACCAAATAAATAAATAAATTCCCTTCTCGAAAATATTTTCCCTCTCTGTCGCCACAAATTTAAATCTAAATAACTCCCTAGGGAGGAAATCCAGCATGTCTGCAAACATTTGAACATACTCAAAACATTGTTGTGGCGTTCATTTAAGGTGGTTCTAAACGAAAATATGAAAACAGTTATTCATAGATGGCGCTTTTAACATGTTTTATTGAAAAATGTCACTTTTACGTTTATTTTCAACGGATATTTTACAAAACTTGGTTTGCGGAAACTTTACACTATATTGATTGTAACAAATACCACAACAATATAAATTCGGTCCTTTTCACAAAATGGTGTACTGGTGTAATGGTGTAAAAATAAAATAAGCAATTTTTTGTTTTGTACACCATTTTGTGAAAAGGGCCTGAATTATATTTCTATGGTATTTGTTACGATCAATATAGTGTAAATTTTCCGCAAACCAAGTTTTGCAAAATTTCCATGGAAAATAAACGAAAAAAATATTAAAGCGCCATCTATGAATAATTTGATTAATATTTTATTTAGAATCACCTTAATGACTCTGCCCAGCAATGTCGTACGTATGAAACTAGGTATAAAAAAAAATACAGATGAGGAGAAAAATAGAATCTCAAACTCATTGTACAAGGGATTGGCGTTGTACAATGAGTTACCTGTAGAAATAAAGGAGGAAGGATTGAAATATTTAAAATTAAAATGAAAAAACACGTTCTTTTGAACTTTCGATAAAAAATTGTAATGTTTACACAATATTATTTTTGGTATGTGTATATATATTTACATATTTATACACACACAATTCTGGGTTTTATCCCAAGGGGGAGTAGGTATAACCTCAATATCAAATACATAGATGGCGCTCCAAACGCGCTAGCGAAAGCTTTCCTTGTTTCATGACATATATACAAAAACCAAAAATGTCACCGATATGGATATTCGCTAATAAGCGGAATGGGGAATGTTGTAGAATTCTACATAAAAGTGGCCACTTGAACCCAACCTATGACAGGTCATAAGCCCTGTAAACGCTCGAATATCCATAATCTTGAAACAAAAATTCTACCCATCTCTGTAGTGATATAAATAATAATTGTAATGTTATTATTGAAAGTTTATATTAGTTTTTTAAGATGTTATGAACTAACTTAATAAAGCATAAATACATCAATAAAATCAAAATACTGTAATTAATTAAAATATTTGACCACAAAGTTAATGCTTTGAACATAGATAAATATATGCATTGAATTGATTATATACAAGAGAAATCTGAGTAATTCACATTAGAAATGTGCACTGGGCTATGTGCAACTCGTATGCGAGTGCTTTCACCGACCACTATAACTACATTCTGGGAAAATAGAACGAGATAAAATGTAGGTACGCGATTTTGCTCAAAAACATGCTGTAAATTTGATCAGAGTAAGTGCGTAACACTGTCCGTTTCTATAAAGACCCAATCGCTGACAGAACTGAAGGGTATGATTGGAAAAAAAAACACTGGCATATATATATATATATATAAGTGATAGAAGGGGAATTTCAGATTTAGCGCTGCTTTTCAAGCTTTTAAATAATTTATCATTTATTTGTTCATATATATGTACATTACAAAATAAAATATCTTAATTCATACATATAGAAATAATTAGGTAAAATTAGGTATATATAAAAAAAAAACACATTAGTATACATAATATCCAAAGAATAATATGTTAAAAAAGTAAGAGAATCTTGTAACGAAAAACTCCCTCAGAGACGTGAAAAATGTCAATGTCCAAAGTGATATTGTTCAACATAGAGATAGCCCTTCCAACAGGCATAACCATTGGCAGGTTGATCCTGTATATATTGGAATGTGAAACAGTCTATGTTGACGCTGTCTAAGGTAATTATCAGGAACATAAAAGCTAATGCTCCGCATAATTTCAGGGTTGTCAATAATACCGCGCAACAATCGAAAGAAGTGCGTTGTTAAATACACATTCCTTCTAGTCTTCAAACTGCTGTCACCGAGCATACCCTGGAGGAACTCGGTGGGATAAAGCCGTGGATAATATCCGCACTCCCTCATGTAGAGAAACCGAAGAAATTTCTTCTGAACCCTCT
The DNA here is from genome assembly GCF_059751315.1 of Micrasema longulum. Lineage (NCBI taxonomy): Eukaryota > Metazoa > Arthropoda > Insecta > Trichoptera > Brachycentridae > Micrasema > Micrasema longulum. Next base: position 26,138 of record NW_028279631.1, read on the forward strand.
CCTCCATAAGAGAGTACTTCAACTCACGCGGTCCCCAAATCATCGCGCCACTCTCGAGTCTACTTCGCACCAACGTTTTACCATTCTTTCTACATGACCAAACCATTTCGGAGACCCTTTGTTAATCTTATCAATTATATCAACAATATTTTGAGTTTGTCCAAATTTTTGTAGACTTAGTGTAGTTAGTGAGTAATTGAATTAATGAACTTTGAATTTAAAATATAAAACCAATTTTATTTTACATAAAACTGATATTTTTATTTCATGATATTTGAGGTTTTAAAGATAATGTCGGTCAAATGTCCACCACTGCGTTGGTTATTCAGAGATTCAATTTTCATTAGATGAGCAAAGAAGAGTAAAACAATTTACTACCCTAGCAACACTAACGAAATGTCCATTTTGTTTTCTTTGGCAATCTGACAGATGGAAAAATAATTCAATTTTTGAGTAATGCATTTGCTAATTACACATGCATTTGCTAATTACACATGACATGTGATCTCAGCAGTATTTCTACACTTTAAAACCACACAACACGGCATAGTTGAATTCAAATCGGGAGTTTCGTACTGAGCGACGTCTGCAAAGAAACTAATGGGTCAGAACGTAAAACTACTTTTTAGGGAGTAGTTTAGTCGCCTTCTGTATGATGCGCGTATGCGGTTTCTGGACTATTCTTAATTTTATGCACGCATCATATAGAGTAAAACGATTTGGCCGCTCTTAATTCTTTGTTTTAAACATTGAAAACATTATATTTGTCTTATTTCCTTCTCTTAAATGTTCTTCATCTCTGTTGTAATATGTTGATATTAACAGCTCCCGTGGAGTTGAATCCAGTCCTTGTCTACAAAAATTTGGACAAACTCAAAATATTGTTGATAAATCCACCTGGTCCATGAAGAAGTATAGAAATTGAAAATATAACATTTTCAGGCGTTGCCTAGTATGTAGGTGAAATAATTCAATTAGATAATTCTCACCCGCATAATTAAAGGTTTCAGTGCTTTTCTTCACAAACATCAACAGATGAAAGAGTTGAAGAAATATAGATGTTTAAATATGGGCTCATGTAGAGAAACCGAAGAAATGTCTTCTGAACCCTCTCCACCATAAGAGAGTACTTCAACTCACACGGTCCCCAAATTGTCGAGCCACTCTCGAGTCTACTTCGCACCAACGAGTTATAAAGAATTGTCAGTACTCGTGTACTACCAATAACCCTGGCAGTACGCAAGACGAATCCTAACATCTTCAATGAACTACTACAAACTGTTTCGATCTGATCATGCAATGTCAGGGAACCCACAAAAGTGATGCCTAGATCTTTAACCTTCGCAATCCGCATAAGATTCTAGTCATTCATTCTATAGCGGAAGAATAGCGTTTTGTAGGCCCTAATGTTCTTACAGTCCCGAAATTTTAAATTATGTCAATTTTTATGTGAGACAGCGTGGGACGAAACCAAATACTTCTTTTGCCGTTGATTTTATACAGTTCAAACTATGCTAAATACTCACCTATTCCACGGTTCCACATGTTAGCAAACAAACATGGAAACTTAGATTTATTTCATTTATCTTTATACCAACTAAAATCATTACTTTTTAATCACTTCTTTTCTAAATTTGAAGTAAAGGTTAGAAGTGATTTAGAATTCAATTCAACAATTTGGTCACCTTATTACAATGTTCATATTTTAAAGTTAGAAAGAGTACAACGTAAATTCCTTAGATTCATCAATTACAAACTTAATATACCCGCTGAAAATATTGATTATGATAATTTATTATCTACACTAAATATGTCAACTCTATGTAAAAGAAGAATTATAAATGACTTATTAAATTTATATAAAATAGCAAATGGCGTATTGGACGTCCCGGAATTAACTAGTGTTATCAGCTTGAAAGTACCTCTTCGAAATACTCGGCAGCTAACGTTATTTTTTGAATCTCCTGGCAGTCACAATTATTATTACAATTCACCAATACCTAGACTACACCGGCTAGGTAACGAGTATGGTGAAGTTGATATATTTTGTCTGTCTTTATATAAATATAGGTTAAGTATTCAAAAGGTTATAAATTAATTTATGTAAAATTTCTTAATATTTTTCTTTATTTACTATTTCTTTTTCTCATGTATCTCTTTAATAATGTATAAACTTATATGTATGTATATGTATGCGTGTATGTTTTCATATGTAAATTTTTTAAATATTTTTCTATGTACCATATACCTATGTTGGTACATTTCCTGATTTTTACTTATTATTGTATCTTTTAGCTTTTCTTATGTTATCTTTAATTTTAACCAAATTTACATACTCATGTTTCACTGCTGCACTTAAATGTAATTTCTAAAATATGTAAAAGCCCATTGGGCGTGTAAATCAATAAATAAATCAAATAAATCAAATAAATTATAAAACTTGTTTTACTGTTTATGCTATGATATATCGCCTCTGTTACTTCAATACTTTTTATATTAAAACCCATTATTTATTGTTAATTTGCTGCATACCTATGTTATAATTTTTTATTTAATTTTTCTTTATTGTTTCCTTATTTTCTGCTGATTTTATTTCATGTATCCACATTTTCTATACTGTGTACAGGTGTTTTGTTTCATGATAATTGTTTTTCAACATTATTTTATACTTTGTAAAAGGCGTAAGCCGTCGAAATAAACGAATAAATAAGTTAGTGTATTGTGTAAATTTTTAATTTATTAATCTTTTTCACATTTTTAAAGTGTATTTTTACACTTTTTATCTTTTATACATTACACATTATTTGAGACATAAGTCATAACTCCGTGGGACTTAAAGTCCTGTGTTGAGTTCGGACAGGCAATTTTGACACAGAAACATGAGTATAAAATATGATATAGGATCAGGGCCCCGATTACAATGGGAGGTTAACAGAGTTATCTTCGACTTTCTATAAAGAAAAACCGATATTTGTGTAATAATAAGAGAATATTTGCATGGACATTCAAAGTATCTACGTCGGTAGATAAAGTTAAGGAGAAACAAATGTATGCATATTCTGCTTTTCATACAGAAAACTTAATTTTAATTTGCAGATAAAATTAAAGATAAATAAACATATTACAACAGAGATGAAGAACATTTAAGAAAAGTTAATATAGAAGTCTAGGCATCTACAGGGCTTATGACCTGTCAATGGCTGGTTTAAGTGGCCACTTTACACACTGTGTAACATTCACCATTCTGCCTATATTTGAACATCTATATTCCTTCAATTCTTTCATCTGTTGATGTTTGTGAAGTTAAAGAGCTGAAACCTTTATTTATGCGGGTGAGATTCATCTAATTGAATTATTTCACCTACATACTAGGCAACGCCTGAAAATGTTATTTTTTCAATTTCTATACTTCCTCATGGACCAGGTAATTTATCTATATATAAATAAAGGTTTCAGCTGTTTAACTTCACAAACATCAACAGATGAAAGAATTGAAGGAATATGGATGTCCAAATATAGGCAGAATGGTGAATGTTACACAGTGTGTAAAGTGGCCACTTAAACCAGCCATTGACAGGTCATAAGCCCTGTAGATGCCTAGACTTCTATATTACCTTTTCTTAAATGTTCTTCATCTCTGTTGTAATATGTCAATATAAACAGCTCCCCAGGGAGTTGAATCCAGTCCTTGTCTACAAAAAATTTGGACAAACTCAAAATATTGTTGAAGATAAATGTTGAGTTTCTATGGTAATCGGGGCCCAGGGTCCGTATTCAGACAGGACGTAAAAAAATATTTTCAATTTTATCTACAAAGTAAAATTAAGTTTTCTGTATGTAAAGCAGAATATGTTTACATTTTTTTTTCAAAACATGTTCTATACAGGTAACCTACGAAGATAATTTGCATTTTCATACAAATATACACATTTTCGTACTTGAATATCAATATTAGTTTATACCGTCTCGGTAAATACCGATGAAGATAGCCGTTCATAATCGCGGCACAAAAACACAGCAATAATAAACAAACAAACAAACCCAAAACAAACCATCACGCCGCTATCCCGTAAGGGTAGGCAGAGAGGATAGAAGATTTCCGCTTTTTCCTTTTTCCCATTGAGTAAAAGTTTTGATTTAAGGTAATTTATAAACAAATTCATTTATTTCTATTTTTACATATATTTTTAACTTTTTAATCTTTTTTTTTTTTCTATTGAATATGTTCTGTAACTTGAATTATAAAAATAAAACTTTTAGTTTATTGGTTGGTTGAAAGAAATTGCCATTTGGCAATAAGCCCGCCAATGTACAAATAACATTATGTACAAAAAGTTAAATAAATAAAAATAAAAAATAGAAAGCCACATCACTCTATCTTTGCATACAGATCTCGCTACCTCTACATTCATACATATTCTCATGCACGGCACGCGCGCCGATTATTTCGACCTTTGACATGTCCATCTTCAAGTATTTGTTGGATTTGGTCATGCCATGTCTTTCTCGGTCTTCCTCTATTTCTGCCTCCATCAGTATTCGCATTGTAAATATTCTAATCCGTTCTTTCGCTGTCCATTCGCTCTACATGTCCTAACCGACGCGGAGCTCCTTTCTCGATATAACAAAAGATGTGGATATAACAACAACAAACGTTGTTGTTATATAAATAAATCAGCGTAAAATTTCATTCGATAAAGTGAAAAATGTATGTGTTTTGTTTAATTTGTAATGTTATTTTAGTTCGGTAAAAATTAATTTAAATTAAAAAAAATAATCACTTAAATCGGAAGAAGACGGATCAAAAGCTTTGAAAATTTATTTATTTATTAATATACATGGCACGCAGCGCCTTTACCTTAAAAAGATACATATTTAAAATATGTAATATAAACATTTCAATATAATGTGAAAAACTTAAAAATTAAATATTTAAGTATTATTTTACATAAATACTATATATATATAACACAGCAATTTTGTATAAAGAACATATTTAGATATAAAAAAATAATTAACAATGTGTGCAGATAAAATTTTCAAAGGAAAATAATTTATATATATTTTTCTTTAAAATGTAGAAAATGTTAGTATATTAAATACAATAAAATACTTTTGTCTCAAAAAAAATATAAAATAGTCATAATAATGACAATTAAAGTATTTAAGTTTGTAAGTGAAAATTATTGATGGAAGTTCATTGTAATTTATTATATAAATAAAACACGAGTGATACTTTAATCCAAAAATTTGGAATATCCAGTGACCGGTTTCATCGCTTTCGCGACATCTTCGAGACTGGTATCTTTATTAAAGAGTTCAACGTATTTATACAAAACAGAGGTAAGGATAGATAATTCAAAGTTATATGAAAGTAAATTAAATAAAGTTATTTTTATCTTAAGGATCATTATCGAATTTTTTTCTGCGGGTTAACTAATGAGTTGATATAATGCTATTTTAATGAGTTTAAGTATTTTATTTTATTTTTAGTGTCCCATCCTTCGTGAGTGTGGTTTTGTAAATAATGATTTCTGAAAAACAAAGGGCAAAAAGTCATTAGTAAAATTGTATTACAATGGGTGAAGTAATGGAGAATGCACGTGTGTTATTCTGTTCATAAAGTAATTTTGCCAATCATTTAATAGAAAATAAACATTCTTTTGAATTAAACAATAATGTAAAAATAATTCATATTGCACCATAAACTTGACAAGTTAGAAATTCTCGAAATTAATAGATTAAAAAATAAACCCGACGTAGAATTACTTAATAAACAGATAACACACGTGCATTCTCCATTACTATACACATTGTAATATAATTTTACTAATGACTTCTTACCCTTTGTTTTTCAGAAATCATTATTTACAAAACCACACTCACGAAGGATGGGACACTAAAAATAAAATAAAATACTTAAACTCATTAAAATAGCATTATATCAACTCATTAGTTAACCCGAAGAAAAAAATTCGATAACGACCCTTAGAAAAAATAACTTTATTTAATTTACTTTCATATAACTTTGAATTATCTATCCTTACCTCTGTTTTGTACAAATACATTAAACTCTTTAATAAAGATACCAGTCTCGAAGATGTCGCGAAAGCGATGAAACCGGTCACTGGATATTCCAAATTTGTGGATTAAAGTATCACTTGTCTTTTATAAATATAATAAATAATAATTAAAGTAATTAAAAAAATAAGCATTCACGTAAATATGGTACACAATAGTACCCATGCAAAAGTAAACATAGAAAGCACTATAATCTAAAAAATGTATACGTTCATCATCTTTGAAATGATTAAATAGAGTTGATTTATATAAGCTATACTTTAAGTGAAAAATATCAGCAACGTCGGAATAGTTATTGTATATGCTTATAGTTCCGTATTGCTTTCTTAAACAAGTTCCACATCTTTGTTGACGTATGTCAATTATATGCATAAATAAATATAAATTGATAAAAATATATTGTCTTTAGACAAATCATACGTTTGTGTTATTAATTGTTATAAGTATGAACAAAAACAGTGTATAATGGAGGCGGACCTAAATAATTGATTCAAATTAAATATTTTGTATACAAAGGACAACCACACCTAAAATTAACAACTCGTGATTTCAAAGTACAAACTTTGATACATTGTATAAAATTATGTAGCGATTTGTGCGTTAGATCGTCATAAATAAAGCTAATGGCTTCGAATTAAAAATCGAAAAAACCAGTCCGAATGACACGACACATTCTATTAAGAAAAACAAACTTCGAACATACCTTACACACGCAAGCGTTGCACTTATCACAATGACACAATAAAAACTATTCAACAGCACCGACTGAGCACTTGAAATGCGTTATTTAACGCACGCGGTAAAAACGGGCGGGGTAAATCACAAAACAGCGAATTATTCGATCGCGCTGGAGAAATGTTTACAACTTTAAATGAAAGTTTTTGAGAATGTCGCGAGCGGACAGCTGTCAGTCGAGAGCGTAGTGACAGGCTGGCTTTATCTATGGTAGAATGTTTATAGGCTGTTGCGTGCGGCGCTCGCCAGCCAGATTCCAAGCGGATTCCAATAAGACAAAATATTTTTAAATATTAAAAAACAGACTTTTCGATGACGATTGTATATCTTTTTATTTTACAAATGATTATATATCGCACTCCCAAAAGTACACTGTCGTTAGTATAAATTTGGTTTTCATGACCTTTTTTTAAATGTAGAAAAATAAATATTAGCTTTTTTGTGATTTACGCAATGAGTTAATAAATTATCATCATTATCATTCCCTTCCCGCACCTAATGGTGCATTGGGCACTGTATCGGTACACTAACCGCAGCGTGTATTCATCATTTTTCTTACATGAAGCTAAGATTTTAATATTTATGAGCACACACTATTGATATATGTGTTTAATTTTTTTCTTATTTTAAAAATATATTCAAGTAAATTGTTATTCCTTAATTTTAATTGTATTATTTTACTATATTTTCTTACTTTAAAAAAAATAATAAAAAAACTTCTTTAAACTATTTTTTATGTTTATTATTTTATACGTATACATTATTATGTCTGTACTTTTTTTATTTGATTATTAATTAAAACTTATGTCTGAGCACCCGACGACAAACTATTATTGAATAGTTTATCGGGACAAAATATATTTTAATACATTGTTTTCTTAATAATGTTAATGTTTTCTTAATAATATTGTAATAATGTGTATATTTTATTAAATAAAGACTCCATGAAACAAAAAAAAAGAGGATCAGTCTCACGTTTCGGGTGCCAGTCCGGGGACTATGAAACATCCTAGTGTAAAAACGCATTTTTATATTTTAAAAAATATTTAATGTCAACCATGTCAAGAATCGAAAACGATACCTTTATCCGCGACACTAGCTATGGGACCACAACCCGGTTTCATGATTATAAATGAAGTTTAACCACTTTTTTTCTTAGAACCCTCAAGTACTACTAAAAAAAAATTGACATACGCATTTTTATTATTTTTTATATTTTGAATTTCGGAGTAGCACGAACTCAGGGTTCCCGGCCTGGGGGGGGGGGGGGACTTGAAATTCTAAAAGGTCTTCTTTCTAAAAGCTCCAGTTGCAAATATATTAATTAATTCAGTACAATTTGCAACGACACGTCTCCTTCACACTTCGTTTTGTTTAACAGCACCTCTCCTTCATATTTTTCTTCCAAATATTAATTATTCTTTGTAATGAATTAAGTAAAATATCGAGAAGAACACAGCAAAAATTATTATGCAACGGTATTTATAATGGTAATTGTTGTTCTGCGGAGAAAGCCTGCCGTCTATCTCTGTAACAATGTCTCGGGTCCTGGGTATATTATATACTATAGTCCTGTCCTATAAATTACTGATTACACGAGGACAATACTGACCACGTCTAAACGCTCCTTGAATCAAATAAACATGCACTAACCCGCAATCACTTGCACTCACATTCACTAAATGCACCTAAATGCATTCATACGCATTCACACGCAATGACACGCACTCACACGCGCATACATGAATAAATAATGAATAAAATATGTTTTAATTTATTGCAGAGAGGAAAAATATTTTAGAATCGATAATAAGCGGTAGGCGGCCTCCGTGGTGTAGTGGTCAAGACGCTTGACTCACACACGAAAGGTTCCGGGTTCGATTCCCGGTGAGAACACAAAAAAATAAAAATGTGACAGACATCTACTGAAGAAATATTCCATAAATCACAACTTATGACACCAAAACAATTATACGCTAAAACAATACTCACTTATAGATTCAAAAACTACTCTTACTCAAATGAAAGACATAACCCCCACAATACATCACATACAAATAATATAATCACTAGATCCTCAACACATAGACAACTTAAACAAATACAAACTAATACCACTTTCGGACAAAGGGATTTTGAGTATTATTCAATTAAAATCTATAACCTACTTCCACTGTCTATCAAAGCAATTAGTAATGAGAAAATGTTTAAAAAGGCTTTAAAAAAGTGGATAATGGAGCTAGGTAGAACTGTAAAATGGATTGTCTCATTCGCCCATACCAATACTGAATTGACTGCTCCACAACTGTTAGGTTTGTGTTATTTTCATTGTGTGTTTTGTAATATAAATAATATAGATGTACATAAATACCTTGTTTTTAAAACTGTCTGAATATTTGTTAATTATGTTTGTTTTTTAAGTTAGTCTTCTTGGTTTATTCTCAAATGTAATTTAAAAAAACTAAATTGTTAAGTGTCCTCGGCCCGGGAAACCCCAGTAAGGTCACATTATTTTTATTATTAATTATAGTTTGTAAGCGAAAAATATGAATAAATAAATTAGCAACAGGGCCAAAAGCAGATTTTTTTTCCACTAATTTGTTTTGGTATTTTTACAGGACCTCGACTCACATGTTTTATACGTGTATGGTTCATATCATTAATTGTAGTGCTTTCACACTTATAGATTACGCAGACAGGGTATGGTCTAAGCTTATAACCGAGATGCACAGTTTAAACCCGCGCTGTGCCAGCGGGCGCCATGCAAGACATCGGACCCTCCCATTATTTAACTTATTAATTGCTTTTTTATGGGAGAAAACATTTTTTTATCAATATTTATTGAATCTTAATAGTTTGTATACATAAGTATAATTATAATTAAGCGACAATATATAATTGCAAATAATTATTTTTTTGAAAACCATACTTAATATCAGTAAATTTTATAGTTTATCTTTTAACCGCAACGATAAAAAACTGTATTGATTAGAAAACACTCAGCAAAAATATTATTGATTGATTTTGTGGTTTAAAGATGTGTCATCAAATATTAGATATGCACTCAATACCTCGTATGGTTAATATCATAAATATATTTTTTAAATTATGCCCACTGAGTTTTGACCAATACAAATATCTGAAACCTATTATTATCCATAATTCAATTTGCTAGTTGAAGGTTTAATTTTATTTTGAGGGTGTTAATTTATATTTATTTGAAATGAGTACATTTAAAGTTACAAGAAGAAATTTGTGTGAAGCTTTCATAGAGCATGGAAAGCATATTTCAACGGCTAAAAATTTATTAAAACACGGATTGATTTATTGGAATCAGATATTTATTTATTTATTCATATTTTTATCCACTATAAATTATGATTAATAGCGCCCTTGAGGTGATTTTCACAAAAATTGCGCTAAATAAATTATCCAAACATTATTATTATTATTATTGAATATAATGTCACCTCACTGGGGTTACCCGTGTCGAGGACACTTTAAAAAAAAATGCGTTTGAGAAAAAACAACGAAGAATGAATAAACAAAAATATTTAACAAAATGTTCAGACAGTTTTAAACACTACGGATTTATGTTTGTAATTAATTTATGTACATTAATACTTTTTTTATTACGAAACGCACAATGAAAGAACAAAAACATAACATAAGCTATACATTTGTGGAGCAGTTGATTCAATATTGGTTTGGGCGAATGAGACAAACCATTTTATTTCTACCCAGCTCCACTATCCATTTTTTATAGCCTTTTTAAACGTTTTCTCGTTACTAATTGTTTTAATAGATAGTGGAAGTAGGTTATAGATTTTAATTTAATAATACCCAAAATCCTTTTGTCCGAAAGTGGTATTAGTTTGTATTTGTTTAGGTTGTCTTTGTGTTGAGAATTTAGTGAATATATTATTTGTATGTGATGTATTGTAGGGGTTATGTCTTTCATATGGGTAAAAATAGTTTTTGAATCTATATGTGAGTATTGTTTTAGCGTATAATTGCTTTGGTGTCATAAGTTGTGATTTGAGGAATATTTCTTCAGTAGATGTCTGTATCGGGACTCTGATTATTTTGATTATGGATTTTTGTGCAACAAATACACTATTTAAAACTGTGTCACTCGCACCACCCCATCCGATTATACCGTATCCCAAAATTGATTGGCACAATGCAAAATTCAGCATTTTTTCAGCTCTATAAACCTTTATCATGTGGGTGAGATTGACATTTTACAATAAGTAAAACATGCCTTAAATTAGTTATTTAACAAAGTTAACATAATAATAAAATAAAAACGTAATTAATCTAATTATCATTAACATAATAAGCAATATATACTAAAATAACCATAAAAAACATAACCAATTTATATAGACCTGTAGACCAAATTTCATAAACAGTACACACATTTCACCTATTTGGCTTGATCCACTCATCGATCCTTGCGCAACCCACCTCCACTATCCATTTCTTAATAGCAATTTTACATTGTGAGAACTTACTAATTGTCCTTATGGATAATGGAAGTAGATTGTACACTTTAACCGAGTAGTAGGCCAATTCTCTTTGACCAAAGTTGTTTTTATTTTTTGCAGCATCAGGATGGAGTATCTAGCAGCTCTTGTATTTGTAACGGAAGGTAGAGAATAATATATGAAGATTATGCATTGTACGTTTTCAATTTGAATAAAAAAACTGTTAGTCCCCAGCATGTCCAAGAGGAATGCAGTGGGATAGAGCCACGGAGCACCCTCATGAAGAGATACCCCAGCATTTTATGTTGACATTAACAGCACATCATCTAGAAAGTGTAATTATGTACATACGTGCCCAAACACGAATGCAAACAATCTCCAATAATGTTATCTACCTAAAACCAGCAAAAAACCTTAATGTATCTGCGTTTTTAAACTACAAATTGGAGAGAAAATTGCGTCTCATATCCGCCGTCATTACCGGCGCATTACACATAGTGTAGGGCCAAAGCACCAGTAAATGACCACCCCCCAGTAAATGACCATTGGTTAATAAAACACAATATAATAAGAATTGCTGCATGTGTCCAGTCAAAAAACTTTTAACACTAGAAGCTATGACAAAAACAGTAGGCGGACACATCTTTCGGTAAGAAACAAATCTATCAGTTTTGAACTGTGAGTTGTCAAAAGGTAATAGTGCGTCTTCCAGGAGCAAACCGTGTATGGAAGCGATTATGCACAGCTTACTATTATATTTGACTAACAATAATGTTTTATTGTAACTTTATTTACATTTATTTTAAATTATTTCCGCCGTTTGTATTTTTATCCTAATATAAATAATTATAAAGCGCACCCAGCGCCTGCGGTGAGCCAAAAAAACTAGCCGATTATTCCAGCTTATTTTTTCATACAAATAAGTATACTAAATTTTGAATGTATTAACCCCAGTGCGGGTTTTTTCTCTTAAGCTAGGGTTTCCTAGGACAGCGGTGCCCGTATCTTAACGGCCGTAGTGAACGGTGATGCGGTATATAGCAGTTGTAACGGGGACTAGAGAGTGGTTTCCTAGGAAAACGGTGTTATCAACACCATTTAACACCGTTTTCGTAGGAAATCATTTTCTAGTCACCGTTACGACGACTGTCCACCGCATCACCGTTCACTACGGCCGTTAAGATACGGGCACCGCTGTCCTAGGAAACCCTAGCTTTAGATTAAACTTGCAGATTACACAAATTATATAAAGATTCTTGATTTGGAAAACTGTATTTCAAACATTGTTTCTTAAGGACTATTTTTCTTTGAGATGGTACTTTTGACATAAGACCATAATTACTTTCATGCGTCATATTGCAGAACATATAGCGCTCCGCGCGGCCGTTTTTAGCACTATTAATAACTAGAACAATGCGGCCAGTTGACATTTCAATTGAATACCTAATATCGACTGAATTCATAATGGTATTTTTAACATATCTTTATAATATAATATATCACGAAGTTACATCGTTTGAGTTGATTTCATGGATGAGAGTTGTTGTATCACACAGAACCACAGAAAAATATCAATTTATAGTGTATATTACTTACATTATATTATGTACCTCCTATGTAGGTAAAAATTTTTTTTTTTTTTTAGCTTACCTGTTAATAAAATCACCGTTTGCCACTGGCGTCTTCCCGTCATTGTTCTGAGGTTGATAGTGATTTTATAAGGAAAGGTGTGGTAAGTGTTTTATTTGATGCTATTTCTTATGCAATTCTTTGAATATATCTATATTATAATGTGTTAGGGTGTTTTATAATGTTATGATGTAACTAAATCTGAGTATTATTTTTACTGGGGTAGTAGTGGTCATTCATTGGTGATTTTGCTATTTTTTTAGAGTAATATTAATTATAATTGTAATACTTGTATTTCAATAAAAAAGTAACAGTACTTAGAAAATTAATGTGTTTTTTATTGTTTTCTTTTATTTTGTACGCTTAAATAATAAAATTTATACATTTAATGTGGATTTCACTACAAGCTACATATTAAAAAATGCAAAATAATGTCATTTCATAGAACAAAACAACCAATTTCCTTCGAGTACCTATTAGAAAACTCCAAAATTGATGTAGTCAAGTCCATCAGAGATTTAGGAGTTGTTTTGGACTATAAACTGACATACAACGAGCATATAGATAATACAGTAAATAAATCACTGAAATTACTTGGCTTCATCAACAGAATATCCTGTGATTTTACTAATGTCCGTACAATCAAAACTCTTTATTGCTCAACTGTTCGCCCTCTTCTTGAATATGCCTAAGTGGTCTGGTCTCCATTCTATGTCAATCGCATAAATCACATTGAATCAGTCCAACATCGCTTGCTTCGAAAAATAGCGTGGATGCTCGGACTAGAGAGAGATAATTATTCTTATGCTGAAATAGAGTCAATGTTAAATATTTCTAGTCTACAAAAACGTAGAACTAATATTGACTCCATATATATGTTCGGCATACTAAATGGTATAATCGATGTTCCATAATTACTGGGACAAGTAAAATTCAATATTCCGACTCGTAGATTGAGAAACAATGAAGTACTGTTCATCGATCAGCATAGAACAAACTATGGCCTAAATTCTCCAATGACCCGCCTTTGTCGTATTGTTAACTCAAGACAGGATCTGGACTTTTTTGGTTTAGGTTTACAACGATTTAAACGAGCACTAAATAGTTCAGATCTTGTCTCGATGTCCCTATGTTTGTCAATGCTTCTTTCTTTTTTCTTTAAATGTTTTAAACTACTCTTTTATTGTAATATTTAAACCTTATAAATTGTATACATGGACAATGTCCGTTAATAAATAAATAAATAAATAAATAAATAAGCTGAACCTTTAACGGTCATTCATTGGTGCTTTGACCCTATAATAAATTAATGTGGCTTTACAGACTTATACAGATATAATAGAAATTATAAATACAATGTTCAGTGATGGCAAGGCTAACAAAAGGGTTACAAATTAATAATAAACTTTTTACTGGAGATGCAACGAATAGTGATTTGGCCGAGTACACAGGCAGAATGGTGAATGCTGCAGGACATAAGGAGTTTTAGTCCCAACACCTATGTTTGTACCATTTATATGCCGATGATTTGCAATTGTATATTCATTTCGAGCCCGTCGACATTGTCGAAACACATAGAGTAATGTCACTTGCACTCGACCATATCACTTCATGGACAAAAAAACATGGACTTCTGATAAATCCAACAAAAACCCAAATTGTACTTGTTGGTAGTAAACAAATGTATTCAAAAGTGAATTTTTCCACACTTCCTCTTTTCAAAATAGATGGTACAGAAATTCCATTCATGACTTCAGTCAAAAACTTAGGTATTATCATTCATAAGCATTTAGAGTGGCACGATCAGGTTAACGAAGTTAGTCGTAAACTTTATAGCAGTTTGCACTCACTTAAAAGATTACAGAATTTCTTGGCAATTAATGTTAAGCAAACATTAGTCCAGAGCTTACTTCTTCCACTCCTTGACTACGCGGATGTATGCTATCCAGATGCTAACTCTGAATTGCTTGATAAGTTAGAACGATTGCAGAATATTTGTATTCGTTATATCTTTAATCTTCGCAAATTTGACCACATAACCGAGTATCGCACGCAACTACACTGGCTCAGTATCAGGCATAGAAGAAACATTCACATTCTATCACTTCTTCACAATATTTTAAATAATCCCACTTCGCCTGTTTATCTGAGAGAGCTCATCCAACCTCTTTCACAACACGGACTATCTCTTCGTTCTAGTAACGAGAGAACCCTTTTAATACCCTGTCATCGCTCTAATTTTTTTGCCTCCTCTTTCACAGTAGTAGCCGCTCGATTGTGGAATAATCTACCCACTAATGTTAGAGACGCCCCTTCTTTATTTACACTTAAGTTGAGATTGAAATGTCACTATCTAAATATTTAAATTGTTCCTTTATCCTTCTTCTTTCCTTCCCATCCCCTCTCCTCTCTTCATAGTAAAGTGTTATTTTTTTTTATACATATATTTATTTTTGTTAATCTTTGCTTTTAATTTTTGTGTAAAATTGTAAGATTCAATATGTCCATGTATTTATAATTTTCTCAAACTGAACGGTTTGGGTAGGTAGGAAGAAATTGCCTTAAGGCAATATGCCCGCCCTTATATGTATATTTATTGTATATGTATATAAAGTGTCAATAAATAAAAAATAAATAAATATGCTGGAAGTGAAACGTGGAACTGGCAGAGGAAGAATAAAAACTGAGTGAACGCGGTTGAAATGCGATCTCTAAGACGAACTTAAAGTTTTGGAAATGATGAACATATTACAACAGTGATGAAGAACATTTAAGATGAGGTAATATAGAAGTCTAGGCATCTACAGGGCGTATGACCTGTCAATGGCTGGTTTAAGTGGCAGTGGAAGAAGTATAGAAATTGCAATTGAAAATCCACTCATCTCATGACTATCTCAATTTTTAAATATTTCACTAGCATACACTTTTGACGGTGTTTTGGCAAGTCGCTAATCCAAAAAACATTATTTTTAGAAATTTGTTAGTCTGGAGGCCGAGGAAAAATCAGATTGGTTTTTGGAGATTATATGTAAACAACGTAATTCATTAATGTCTATTTAACAAATTACATCTGTAACATTTTCCATCTGATTCATTAAAAAATATCTAGAAGGTTTTTAATGAGACAAGGAGGCTAAAATTTGAGTGGAATCTATTAGAAAATGTGTCCACGTACGTGTTAATTACAATTAAACTATAAATTAACATATTACAACAGAGATGAAGAACATTTAAGATGAGGTAATATAGAAGTCTAGGCATCTACAGGGCTGACCTATCAATTGCTGGTTTAAGTGGCCACATTACACACTGTATAACATTCACCATTCGGCCCATATTTGAACATCTATATTCCTTCAGTTCTTTCATCTGCTGATGTTTGTGAAGTAAAGCGCTGAAACCTTTAATTATGCGGGTGAGAATTATCTAATTGAATTATTTCACCTACATATTAGGCAACGCCTGAAAATGTTATTTTTTCAATTTCTATACTTCTTCATGGACCAGGTGGATTTATCAACAATATTTTGAGTTTGTCCAAATTTTTGTAGACAAGGACTGGATTCAACTCCCCGGGAGCTGTTAATATCAACATATTACAACAGAGATGAAGAACATTTAAGAGAAGGAAATAAGACAAATATAATGTTTTCAATGTTTAAAACATAGAATTAAGAGCCGCCAAATCATTTTACTCTATGGGACGCGTGCATAGAATTAAGAATAGTCCAGAAACCGCATACGCGCATCATACAGAAGGCGACTAAACTACTCCCTAAAGAGTAGTTTTACGTTCTGACCCATTAGTTTCTTTGTAGACGTCGCTCAGTACGAAACTCCCGATTTGAATTCAACTATGCCGTGTTGTGTGGTTTTAAAGTGTAGAAATACTGCTGAGATCACATGTCATGTGTAATTAGCAAATGCATGTGTAATTAGCAAATGCATTACTCAAAAATTGAATTATTTTTCTATCTGTCAGATTGCCAAAGAAAACAAAATGGACATTTCGTTAGTGTTGCTAGGGTAGTAAATTGTTTTACTCTTCTTTGCTCATCTAATGAAAATTGAATCTCTGAGTAACCAACGCCGCGGTGGACATTTGACCGACATTATCTTTAAAACCTCAAATATCATGAAATAAAAATATCAGTTTTATGAAAAATAAAATTGGTTTTATATTTTAAATTCAAAGTTCATTAATTCAATTACTCACATACTACACTAAGTCTACAAAACTTTGGACAAACTCAAAATATTGTTGATATAATTGATAAGATTAACAAAGGGTCTCCGAAATGGTTTGGTCATGTAGAAAGAATGGTAAAACGTTGGTGCGAAGTAGACTCGAGAGTGGCTCGATGATTTGGGGACCGTGTGAGTTGAAGTACTCTCTTATGGTGGAGAGGGTTCAGAAGACATTTCTTCGGTTTCTCTACATGAGGGAGTGCGGATATTATCCATGGCTTTATCCCACTGAGTTCCTCCAGGGTATGCTTGGTGACAGCAGTTTGAAGACTAGAAGGAATGTGTATTTAACAACGCACTTCTTTCGATTGTTGACAACCCTGAAATTATGGGGAGCATTAGCTTTTATGTTCCTGATAATTACCTTAGACAGCGTCAACATAGACTGTTTCACATTCCAATATACAGGACCAACCTGCCAATGGTTATGCCTATTGGAAAGGCTATCTCTATGTTGAACAATATCACTTTGGACATTGACATTTTTCACGTCTCTGAGGGAGTTTTTCGTTACAAGATTCTCTTACTTTTTTAACATATTATTCTTTGGATATTATGTATACTAATGTGTTTTTTTTATGTATACCTAATTTTACCTAATTATTTCTATATGTATGAATTAAGATATTTTATTTTGTAATGTACATAAATATGAATAAATAAATGATAAAATGATAAAAACAAGTATATATGGCGAAAATGAACGGAACGTGAGACGAGGACGACCAAGGAAGACGTGGCATGATCAGATAAACCAAAATCTTAAGTCTGGTCATGTCAAAAGCAGACAGAACCGAAGGGCGTGTATGACAAGATGTATGAATGTGGAAGTTGCTAGGAATGTATGCCAGGATAGACGCGTGTGGCGGTCCATTCTCTCTGCCTACCCCTACGAAGAAATGGTGTGATGGGAATAGCAGTAGTAGTAAGCCTGTAAATGCTTAAAATTCCATATTTTCTTCTCTAGAGAGTTTTTCATCTCTTTTGTAATTTGTCAATAGTACGTATATATTTTTAATGATATTAAAAAAAAGGTCCGTATTATTTTAGCAAATACATAAAATCTTTAGTAAACTACGTGGAGTATTATAGTAATAACAGCAATGTTTGGGAGTGTGTCGAAATGTCTGCAGACTGGCTGCAAAAAACAACATGTTGAGGAAATGTGGATGTTCAAACATAGGCAGAATGGTGAACGTTAAACAGCGTGTAAAGTGGCCACTTAAACCCCCCTATGTCTTGTGTCTCAATAAATGTTAAAAAAATATTGTCAATAAATAAGATAAAAAATGACAGGTCATAAACCCTGTAAATGCCTTCCATCACTTTCATTTGCAATTTATATTTAATCTGTTGACTCCTGTGAAGTAAAAGAGCTGAAACATTTATTCATGGGGGTGAGATTCAGCCAGTCTGCAAACATTTGGACATACTCAAAACATTGTTGAATTAAGTAACCGGTAAAAGAAGAAGTAAACGTATGGAGGAGTTGAGGAAATGTGGATGTTAAAACATAGGCAGAATGGTGAACGTTACACAGCGTG
Source organism: Micrasema longulum (assembly GCF_059751315.1). Taxonomy (NCBI): domain Eukaryota; kingdom Metazoa; phylum Arthropoda; class Insecta; order Trichoptera; family Brachycentridae; genus Micrasema; species Micrasema longulum. The sequence continues at coordinate 44,865 of NW_028279631.1, forward strand.
TAAAGTGGCCACTTAAACCAGCCAATGTCTTGTGTCTCAATAAATGTTAAATGAATATTATGAATAAATAAGATAAAAATGACAGGTCATAAACCTTGTAAATGCCTTCCAACACTTCTATATTCAATCTGTTTACTCTTGTGAAGTAAAAAAACTGAAACAATTATTTATGTGGGTGAGATTCAGCCAGTCTGCAAACATTTGGACATACTCAAAACATTGTTGACCAGTAAAAAAAGAAGTATAAGTATGGAAGAGTTGAGGAAATGTGGCTGTTAAATTATAGGCGGAATGGTGAATGTTACAGTGTGTAAAACAGCCAATGACAGGTCATAAGCCCTGTAAATGGCGGCCTAGTGGTCAAGACGCTTGACTCACGCACGGAAGGTTCCGGGTTCGATTCCCGGTGAGAACACAAAAAATTAAAATGTGATTTTTCTCAAGCCTGGGTGCTCTGTGATGTAATTCACCACTGTAATTAGGCCTCCTGGCCTGTTGTGGTTCAAAAAAAATATGTAAAAATAAAAATGTAAAATGTAAAAAAAAAAATGTAAATGCCTAGACTTCAATATTCCCTTCTCAAAAATGTCTTCCCTCTCTGTTGCAACAAATTTAGATTTGAATAACTCCCTGGGGAGGAAATCCGGCTGTCTGCAAACATTTGAACATACTCCAAACATTGTTATAGCATTTATTTAAGGTGATTCTAAACGAAAATATAAAACGAATTATTCATAGATGGCGCTTATAAACAATGCAATTTTTACGTTTATTTTCAATGGAAATTTCACAAAACTTGGTTTGCGGAAACTTTACACTATATTAATTGTGAAAAATACCATAGCAATATAATTTAGGTTCTTTTCACAAAAATAGGATAAGTTATTTTTTGTTTTGTACACCATTTTGTTAAAAAGAACTAAATTGTATTTGTATGCTATTTATTACTATCAATTTAAAGACAAGTTTCCGCAAACCAAGTTATGTAAAATTTCCATTGAAAATAAACGTAAAATTGGCATTTTTCAATAAAAAATTATAGAAGCGCCATCCATGAATAATAAGTTTGATATTTTCGTTTGGAATTACCATAACTTGTTTTTTCATCCATAATGGTGCATAGGGCACTGCAGGGTAACTGTTTTTTTGTTACAGCTTGCCCACCACATACCGCACACCGCATCTGAGGACATAAGTCTCCTTGGCGGTGCCCACATACACGCTCGTTGTCAAACGAGAAAAGCTGCCCGAAGGAGCTCTCTGAAGTCTGGTAGCCTTAGCATCTTTGTGCCGAAAGAAAGTAATCCAGAAGTACATAATATGTACTTCATTGGATTGAGAAGAGAGGGAAGTGAATTCTTCACTGACTGGGATTAAATTGATTGGGCATAATCAATGATTACAAAACTTTTTCAAAGCCTCGAAATTCTTTTTGGAAGCCACCAGATCTGTATATCTGACATGACCTAAAACAGGGCCACGGATAGTAGCGAGAAGCTCCATTCAGTAATCATAGAGAAGGGGAAAGGGACAAGACCACAGGATGTGTTCAGAAGATTTTTTCGTTACATAAAAAAACACAATTTTAAATACATCGGTAGTCCGATGGCAAAAGATCTGTAATTTTCAAAAATGTTCAGGAGAGCTAAAATACGACTCAATTTCAAGACTTCAATCCCCAAACTAAAATATTTTAGTGTTGTTTTTCTTAACATATTACGACAGAGATGAAGAACATTAAAGATAAGGTAATATGGAAGTCTAGGCATCTACAGGGCTTATGACCTGTCAATGGCTGGTTTAAGTGGCCACTTTACACACTGTGTAACATTCACCATTCTGCCTATATTTGAACATCTATATTCCTTCAATTCTTTCATCTGTTGATGTTTGTGAAGTTAAAGAGCTGAAACCTTTATTTATGCGGGTGAGATTATTTTTTCAATTTCTATACTTCTTCATGGACCAGGTAATTTATCAACAATATTTTGAGTTTGTCCAAATTTTTGTAGACAAGGACTGGATTCAACTCCCTGGGGAGCTGTTTATATTAACATATTACAACAGAGATGAAGAACAAATAACCATTCTAAATTATGGTACTTTTTTTCTTTTGTTTATATGTGTATTTACTGAGATATTGATTAAAACTTTTGAAAACTAAAAAACAGAAAAAATACAAATGGTCCCTCCTGCCATCTGACTACCGAAATATTTCATGTCGACCATGTCAGGAATCGAACCCGAGATCTCTCGCGCAAACGCGCTGACCACCTACACCACGAGGTCGACATTTTTAGCGTTAGCATTAGTTTACTCCAACATTTCGCGTGGTATTAATATTGAATAGCAGTAATAATAATTTTATTTACCTGCCTCAGTTTTTACAAACAAAAAGCGACTAAGTAGGTGAGACACGAACAGTACTGCACGCGAAGCCTTGAAAACCACAGATAAATACGAAAAAGAAAAAAATAACCTCCACAAATGTCAGATCGTGGAACGAAATTAACAAATTTCAAATTTGACAGACGTCAGACGAAACACCATTGACACATTTCCGAATTGCACAGATTTCGCCATTATTTGGCACTTGCGATGAAAAATAAAACAAATACAAAATGGAGGCGCGGGGACGGCGACGGAGGCGACCAACCGCGCGCGGCGGCAAAATGCTACTGAAAATGAACACAATTTTACGAATGTGTAGTTAAATCCGAAACCCAATGGGATTATAGCTCGATTACGGTGAGATTTCTACGATCTCTTGTCCATGATAAATTACGCAAGTTGTGTCGAGTCAATTTTATGTATTTGCGATATAACGGGTGATCCAAAACGTTGGATGTGGTCATTTTTTCTGTATTTGACATTACGATAGAATATTTTTCGCCGTACAAAATAGCATGTAATTTGAAAGAATAAACTATTGCATTATTAATACATCGATACGCCCTACAGAGTAAAATGTTTTAAGAGTCACAGGACCTGAAGTACTCACTTTTACTAGACTAGAAGTTTCTGAGATATCTCTACATGAGAGAGAGCGGATATTATCCTCAGCTCCACCCGACCGAGTTTCTCCAGGGTACGCTCGGCTACAACAGTTTAGAGACTAGAAGGAATGTGTATTTGACTACACATTGATATCGATTGTTGCTCGGTATGTTCGATAATCCTGAGATCATAGAACGTAGAATCATATTTGAATACATCGGACTGTGTCCAAAAAAACCCCCCACTTTGCCCTATTTTCGCCACGCGCATGCGTGAAGTCGTCGCGTAATGTTGCCAGATCGCGAAAAATATAATCATAACACAAATGTAAGATAGTCATATTAAAAATAAAAAAAAATTTGTTTTCTCTGAAATTTTATTGTACACGCTGAAGCATTGATTGACACAACAGAGTAAATAAGTAAAGGGTCATTAAATAAGAGTAATTTAATTAATGAACTTTGAACTTAAAAAATAAAACAAATGTTATTTTACATAAAAGGGGTGTTTTTATGACATGTTAAATAAAATTTGATGTTTTAAAGATAATGTCGGTCGAACGTCCACCACGGCGTTGTTTAATCCGAGAGGTCCAATTTCCATTAGTTCTCTCATTAGATGAGCAAAGTAGCGTAAATAATTTGACTACCCTAGAAGCACTAGCGAAATGTCCATTTTGTTTTCTTTGAAAAACAATTAAATTTTTAAATAATGCACTTGTTACTTACACGTGAAATGTATTGTGATCCCATCGTGTTTTTTTAAGAACCCAGCAGTATTTCTAAACTTTAAAACCACACAACGTGGTATAGTTGAATTAAAATCAGGAGTTGCGTACTGAGCAACTTCTTCGAAGAAACTAATGGGTTTAAACGTAAATCTACTCCTTTAAGAGTAGTTTAGTCGCCTTCTGTTTGATGTGCGTATGCGGTTTCTGGACTATTCTTAATTCTATGCACGCGTCCTATAAAGTAAAATGATTTGGCGGCTATATGAACTGAAGTTCTCTTTTATGATGGGGAAAATCCCAAAGAAGTTTCTGAGATATCTCTAGATCATGTCTCTCATGAGAGAGCGGGTATTATCCTCAGCTCTACCCGACCGAGTTTCTCCAGGGTATGTTTGGCTACAGCAGTTTAGAGACTAGAAGGAATGTGTATTTGACCACATATTGATATCGATTGTTGCGCGGTATTATCGATAATTCTGAGATTATGATGAGCATTGGTTTGTATGTTCCTGATAATTACCTAAGACAGCGTCAGCATAGATTGTTTCATATTCCGATATGCAGGACCACCCTGCCCCCTGCCTGTTGGAAGGGCTACCGCTATGCTGAACAACATCGCTCTGTAGCTCAATCACAAATAACTATCGATGGTCTAATAAGCGACGTGATAACAATTTCTCACCATGGTTGTTTATCGCATTCGCTATCACAACGCAACATCCGTAAACACCTAATATTAAATGTCAAAATATTTACGTTTCGCGACGCATAATCCTGCTGTGCAATCACATATTTGAATTTCACCGGTATAAATATGGAAAATATTCCAAAACAGCTATTTTCATTTATTTATTTATCACGCTATTCATTGCATTTAGCCGGCGGTTGGCAAGCCAAATGTCAAGAAAAGCAGTCGCCATAATAATTGTAATTTAATTTTCACTTTTTCGTATTAGATACTCTTTACTATTTTGCAAATGCATTATATTGTATTATTTTTTATAGTAAACGCCGATTTTTCGCCAGTGAACTGTATTTATTTACGAGGAAAACAAAAAACAAACCGACACCAGCGTTGACTTAGAGATTACACACGCGTCGACTTATGACTGCGATAACTTAAGCATGTTCATTATTGTCCATTGTGATCGCTCAAATGCTTAGCGTATTTTTAAGCACGTCGATAGTTATTTGTGATTGACCTACGGACGAAACGGACTTATTTCCACTAGATTTCCTTCTATACGAAATTCAAATTTGAAAATGTGCGGATCGTGACCAAGTGTTGCCAGGGTAAAAATAATTAAATTGACTTGCGTAGGCGATCTCTAACTAAAAGTGGGTACTAAAGAGTCGTGAATAAAGTTGAGTATTTCATATCCTCTTAATCGCGCTGGATTATGTCGGCTGGTGCGGATTGAGTGGCGCGAATTGTTAATCATGTATCACAAAATGGCCGCTCATTATTCTCAAACAATTTTATAATAATAACGTTCGGAAAATCATATCGTAAGAAGTTCACGAAGGTGCTTAGGTGTTCTTGTGCTCGTTTTAGTAAACTATCATATAATTATAAAAAAAATAATATATGTAGACTCCGGCAAGAAATGTCTATAATTTTTTTTAGACTGAGCAAAAGCTTTCTACACGATATCACATACAATCATGATAAAATGTCCGTCAAAAATAGGTTTACAAGATCGTTTACTTAGGTTGGTTTATAAACTATTTATGTGGTAGAACAAAACAAGTTAAAATAGGTAATTACTGGCGAAAAAAAAACATTGATTTCGGTGTACGGCAAGGTAGTATTTTGGGACCGATTTTGTTCATTTTACATACGAGTATTAATGATCTATGTCTGACACACATAAAAAATTGTGACATTATTGCATTTGCAGATGACACTGCTCTCAATTTTACAAGTGACAAATGGGATGAAACTTATTCTGCGGCTCAAAACGGTGTCAGTACAAAAAAAATGTGACTGGATAACAAACTCTTAACTTTAAATATTGACAAAACAAAATGCATGACATTTAGTAAAACCACAGTGGGACTGCCCACACAAAACTTTGAATTAAAATTTTGCTCTGAAATACTTAAATCAGTACACGATATAAAATATTTGGAAATAATCATTGATAAATATTTTAAATGTACAGAAAACATAGTAGAATATCTAACACAATTTTTTTGAAAACTTTCCCACATCTTCAAGTAGATACATAACATATTATCTCTAATTAAACTCAAACAATTATATTATATTTTATAAAACTCAATTATAACTTATAACCAGGGTCGGTTTTACCAGTATCAGCGCCCTGGGCGGGATTTTTACGGTGCTCCCTATCTTCCACCCCTTTAAACCCATAGGTACGAAAAAAGGCAAGGTTTATAATAAAGTAACCATTTATTAAAAAAATACTAATAAAATTGTACTTTTCTAGCCTTTCTATCAACAAACTCTTTTATTTAAATATTTAAGTTTATGTTTTCCGCAATTTTGTTTTCGATTGACGAAGATGCCAAGTTTGTCAATCTAGATTGAGATATTGTCAATCGTAGATGAGTTTTTATTAGTTTATGCTTAGAAAAACTCCTTTCCCAACTGCTACAGGTAGGTATAGTGATCAATATTCGTAACGCCATCCATACGTTTGAATACAGTTCTTGTAAGTTACGTTCTTTGATAAAATTCAAAACAATGACAGGATTAAACACATTATTTTGTTTATTTATTTATTCATATTTTTCGCTTACAAACTATAATTAATAATAAAAATAATGTGACCTCACTGGGGTTACCCGTGCTGAGGACACTTAACAGTTTAGTTTTTTAAAATTACATTTGAGAATAAACAAAGAAGACTAACTTAAAAAACAAACATAATTAACAAATATTCAGACAGTTTAAAAAAAAAGGTATTTATGTACATCTATACTATTTATATTACAAAACACACACTAAAAACAACAAAAACCTAACATAAGCTATACAGTTGTGGAGCAGTTGATTCAGCATTGGTATGGGCGAATGAGAATCCATTTTACTTCTACCCAGCTCCACTATCCATTTTTTTATAGCCTTTTTAAACAATTTCTCATTACTAATTGCTTTAATAGATAGTGGAAGTAGGTTATAGATTTTAATTGAATAATACTCAAAATACCTTTGTCCGAAAGTGGTATTAGTTTGTATTTGTTTAAGTTGTTTATGTGTTGAGGATCTAGTGATTATATTATTTGTATGTGATGTATTGTGGGGGTTATGTCTTTCATTTGAGTAAGAGTAGTTTTTGAATCTATAAGTGAGTATTGTTTTAGCGTATAATTGTTTTGGTGTCATAAGTTGTGATTTATGGAATATTTCTTCTGTAGATGTCTGTATCGGGACTCTGAGTATTATTTTAATGATGGATTTTTGTGTAACAAATACACTATTTAAATTATGATTAGGTAAAAATGATTTCAGACTTATGAGTTCATCACACAACATACAACCATCTATATCGGATTTAGAATCTACTGTTAATTTTAATTGGAAATTACTACAGAATTTGAGGTCTGGTTTTTCCGGAATCTTTTTTATACTGAACAGAAAAGGCCAAGATTTTGAGTACTCATTTAACTTTTCAAATCTTTCATTGAGTAAAATTAAGGTAGTGTCCAAAAGGCTGTAGAAAAACTCAACTTCAAATTCCTTTTTTGGAGAAGTTATTGGCTCATAGTAAGCCACTATAACAAGTTTGTCGCTAGATTTAAGAAATTTACGAGTAAGTTGGACTCGCTCGATGAGCGAGACGATAAAATGGGGCGCCTGCAGCGCCCCTTTATATCTGGCGCCCTGGGCGGTCGCCCAACCGCGCCCTACACTAACGCCGCTACTGCTTATGGCATAATAGGATGTGGGCCTCGTGGTCTAATGGTCAGCGCATTTGCCTACCCTGCAAGAGGTCTCAGGTTCGATTCCCAACATGGTTGATTTGATTTTTATTTTAAAAGACTGTTACCTGAAGCGTTAGACTGATCATCTTACCTTCATGTGCCCTTTGCATCATTAGGTGCGGAAAGGGGACGATGATGACTTTGAAAGACGTCAGTTCATATGAATCAACCGATGGTAAGACAGTTGTGAAAGAATTCCGGTTTATGGTACGTCAACGAACCAATCGGCAGAACTGGCAGAGAAGAAGCGGAAGAGAACTTGAGACGTCACACGCGGAGTAATTTCAGAAACGCAAAACTTTAAAAATTCATAGTGCTGATAATACGATATACATAAAAAAACACAATTTCCTCATTATGTCAGTATAGATAAGACGTGGTACATATTACTCAATTATGTCAGGATAGATGCATGTGGGGTTCCATCCTCTCTGCCTACCCCGGGAAATGTTGTAATAAGACTAACAAATTACAACAGGGATGGAGAATGCCTTCAAGAAGAGAATATGGAAGTCTAGGCATTTACAGGGTTTATGACCTGTCATTGGCTGGTTTAAGTGGCCACTTTACATACTGTGTAACATTCACCATTTTGCCTATGTTTGAAAATCCATATTTCTTAAATTCTTAATCAGAAAACCAACTGGTCCAAGAAGTTTGAAAATTGGAAAATTGTATTCAGGCGTTGCCTAGTATGTGAAATAATTCAGTCAGATTAATCTCTTCACAACAATAAAGGTTTCAGCTCTTTAACTTCACTAAAATCAACAAATGGAAGAATTTAAGAAATATGGATATTCAAACATAGGAAAAATGGGGAATGTTACATAGTGTGTAAAGTGGCCACTTAAACCAGCCAATGACAGGTCATAAGCCCTGTAAATGCCTAGACTTCCATATTCCCTTCTTGAAAGTATTCTCCATTCCTGTTGTAATTTTTTAATATTAACGACTCCCGAAGGGGTGAAATCCAGTCTTTTGTCTACAAACATTTAGACAAACTCAAATACTGTTGCAATAAGAGTACAAAATCACTAAAATGTTTTTCCCAACGCTGGCTGATGCGGCAAACTTCCGTCATCATCACCAAAGTACTTTCGAAACGACCCAAATTTTTACCGGACACGGAGCTATGAGAAGTTGCCTATATAGATTTAAATGAAGGAATGATGACTATTGTCCATGCGATGATATTTCTTGACAGAGAATCGAACATCTGTTATTTCAGTGCCCATTTTTCAGTTTGCAACGCCATAGTCTTGAAGCAGAATGCAGGAAAGATGGAATATCCTTAACAGATATCCACACTGTAGTAAAAAGTAGTTATCACGCGCCATTGTTCTTGAACTTTGCAACAATGGCGATTGGACTCATAAAGGTAATAAACCAAAATCAGTGATCGAACAGCCCATTTCCAAGACAAACAAAAACGATTTTTTCCGAGTACCTTAGCCTTGTACATGACACGTAAGGCTACTAAATACAGGGGTCCAAATATACATAAAAAAAAATTAAGAGTAATAAAAGTTCACAATTGAAATTTCATATGTTTTAATATCAAAAATACAATAAATTTTTAAATAATAACTTATCATAGGTATATTTCAGGATATTATATTTATGTATGTATGTATATATATGGATGTGTGTGTATATATATGGATGTGTGTGTATATATATGTGTGTATGTTGTATGTGTACATTTATATGAATTTTTATTTATTTTTTCATTGTTTTATATTTACTTACTATATTTTCTTCTTCTCTTCTCTCCCTATTTTCCCATCCCACTTGTATATAAATATTTATATATATGTATGTTTATGTGTGTATATGTATGTATGTATGTATATGTATGTATGTGTATGTATTTTTTTTCTTTTTTCATAGTTTTATATTTACTTACTATTTCATCTTCTTCTCTTCCTTCCCTATTTTCCCATCCCACTTCCTTTCACCCCTAGCGAACTGTACGTTTTGTTTCTTTATATTTTGTTCCTGTATGAAACCCATAATTGGTATTTTTATTTGTTGTTATTCTTTATATATTGTTTATTACTATGACTGTGTTGGTTTCAAAAATAAATAAATAAAATTAAAAAATCATATCGAAGTCAAATTCGCACATTAATTCTCTGTTCCCGAGAATTCACTTTCTCTGGAATAAACACACAGGTGACGAAAAAAAATATGTATTAGCTATTAGTTTTATATTTGTGAATTGTTTATAACTAAATAAATAAGTACAGTAAAACCTCGTTTTTACGTTCCTCGATTTAACGTTTTCCCGCTTTTTACACCGAAATGTTCAGGACCCATTTCTTTTCATCCATTCTCATATAAATATTCCCCCCAATTAAAGTTTTTTAACATTTTTCATAACCCCGGTTTTACGCTTAAAAAATTTCGGAATTCATTTGATGCGTCAAAAATGACAAAATTATGTCATAAAAATGATGCCACGGCCCGCGCGCCACCGCGTGTGCCACGCGAATGAAGAATAAAAACAGGTAAACAACTAATAAAGAATAAATTATTGTCTTAACCTAAATTCAAAGCAGGTGCAGTGTAATTGACCTTTTTGTTTAAGTGTCTTCCTTTAGGGTTAGTCTTAGTTTTCATTTGAACAAAAACGTCATATTGACTTGTACAGGTCATGATACGCAGTTGACAAACGTTTAGAAACAATAAAGTTTTAAAATCATGAAATTGCGATGTTTAAAACATAACAATATAAATATTTAAAGTTATAAAAAAGATGGTTTAAAAAGCCGCGAACTATATGACAGTTGTTTTTAGTGATGCCATAGAAAAAAAAGTGATACCGTAACATAATGTACATAAATAAAATTTCCCAACATTTAGGGGAAAAAATATTTTATGTTATTTTATGCAAATTCGAATTCTATTCTATTTTCGTTTTTTTTTATTAACTCATAAAATAATTTTAACATACTGTTTTTAAATCAAATAAAAAATAGATTACATTATATTGTTTGAAAAAATATAAAAACATTTTTGGTGAAATCATTGAAAATGGGTAAAAAAAATATTGTCAATTTTCACTTCAATTTTTCTGGAAGTATATGTACACTATAGTGTTGCAAATCATTTTTAAAAAATGTGATTCCTATTTTTTCCATACATCAGTTTTACACTTTTTTCTTGCTCCCTCGAAAAACGTAAAAAGGGGGTTTTACTGCATGTGTAAAAGCCCTCTGGGCGTCAATAAATAAATAAGTAATGTGTATTAGTGATTTAGCTGTCTTTGTTTATTATAGTTTTCATGTACTATATACTACATGTTGTACCTTTAAATGTTCTATTGTGCACTTTTTTGAGATGTTTTTTAAAATACTCCCAAACACAATGATAAATAAATAAATTAACTGCCTCAACGGTTCGGATACTAAAGATTTATAATTAGTAACAATGAAGAGTATACGGCAACAGCGGGCATACAGATTCAGAACTCATTTAGGAGAAAAAAAGGCATACATATCTCAAAAATTAAATGAGCCCGTTTTTTCCTTTCAAATAAAAAAAAAATTAATTGTCATTTGAAAAGTTAAAAAAAATACTTTTCAAATGATAAAAAATCGTCTTTTCCATCACTTGTTTCAATTTATGCTTTCAAACTAAACAGCTAATACATTATTTAAATTTATTTCAACAGAGAGGGAAAAAGTTTTCGAGAAGAAACTTGGAAGTCTAGGCATTTACAGGGCTTATGACCTGTCGTTGGCTGGTTTAAGTGGCCACTTTACACACTGTGTAACATTCACCATTCTGCCCATGTTTGAACATCCACATTTCCTCAACTCTTCCATCTGTTGACTGTTGTGAAGTGAAAGAGCTGAAACCTTTATCACGTGGGTGAGATTCATCCGGCTGAACCAAATCACCTACTAGGCAACGCCTGGAAACAATTTTCCAATTTTTATACTTCTTCCTTTACCAGGTAGTAATTCCGTAAAGTGGCCGCTTAAACCAGCCAACGGCAGGTCATAAGCCCTGTAAATGCCTAGACTTCCAAATTTCTTCTCGAAAACTTTTTCCCTCCCTGTTGAAATAAATTTAAATATGAACAACTCCCTAGGGAGGAAATCCAGCCAGTCTGCAAGCATTTGGACATAATCAAACATAGCTAATACATTGTTCGATATATAATATATTTATTTGCTAGCATCAGATTTCTCTTGATAGCTGATGACTCCTTTCTCCAGCATACTGGGAACTTCTACAGCCAGCCATGGTCCCAACTAAAAAAAAAATAATTACAATTTAAGTCGATTCTTAACGAAAATATGAAATTTATTATTCATAGATGGGTTTTTATCATGTTTTATTGAAAAATTACATTTTTACATTTAAGTTTGTAAGTGAAAATTCTTGATGGAAGTTCATTGTAATTTATTATTTAAATAAAACACGAGTGATAATTTAATCCACAAATTTGGAATATCCTATATTTTTTTTATTTTTTTTATTTAAATTTTATTGATAAACCCTTACGGGTTACATACATTTAACAAAATGTTTTCACTTTTGAAATTTACATTCTACTGTTAATGATAATATTTTTAACATCTTTTGTAAAGGTTGTCTGAGTCTTTTGTTTAGTTTTGTCTGGTAGTTTATTGTATAATTTCAGTCCATGGTTTATAAGTCTCGATTGTCCTTTTCTCGTTTTAAAAGATTGTATATGATATTTCTCTGAAATTCTCGTATTGTGTTCATGTTTACTACAGTTTTTTTCAAGTTTTAATTCTTCGTCTACAATTACATCAGTGGCTAATTTATGAATAAATTTTAAAGATTCTAGTTTAAAAAGTTCAGTTACGTTTAATTGTTTAGTTTGTTCAAAAAGTTCTTTAGTTGCTGTTAGATAGGGAAGGTCATATACTAACTTTAATATTTTATTTTGCTGTCTTTGTAGTCTGTTTATGTCATTTTGATATCCTGTTCCCCATAGTAGTTGCATATAACATATTTTAGTTTTAACATATGCTTCATACATTAAAATTTTTTCCTTTATTGGAACAAAGTTTTTGATTTTAAAAAATAGACTCGATAAAGTTGCCACTTTGCTAATTAAATTGTTGATATGAATTGTCCATGTCAATTGTCTGTCTATTGTTAGTCCTAAGTATTTAACATGTTCAATTTCAGTTGATTGATAATGATCCTTAAGATAAAAATAACTTTATTGAATTTACTTACATGTAACTTTGAATTATCTATCCTTACCTCTGTTCTGTATAAATACATTTAACTCTTTAATAAAGATACCAGTCTCGAAGATGTCGCGAAAGCGATGAAACCGGTCACTGGATATTCCAAATTTGTGGATTTAAGTATCACTCGTGTTTTATTTATATAATCAATTTTTACATTTATTTTCAAAGGAAATTTTACAAAACTTGGTTTGGGGAAACTTTACACTATATTGATTGTAACAAATACCATAACAATATCATCTAAATGATGGACCTAAGTCCTTTTCACAAAATGGTGTTTAAAACAAAATAAGATAACATGTTACAACAGAGATGAAGAACATTTAAGAGAAGGTAATATAGAAGTCTAGGCATCTACAGGGCTTATGACCTTATGAACATTTAAGAATAATAATATAGATGTTCAAATATAGGCAGGAATATAGATGTTCAAATATAGGCAGAATGGTGAATGTTACACAGTGTGTAAAGTGGCCACTTAAACCAGCCATTGACGGGTCATAAGCCCTGTAGATGCCTAGACTTCCATATTATTATTCTTAAATGTTCTTCATCTCTGTTGTAATATGTTAACATAAACAGCTCCCCGGGGAGTTAAATCCAGTCCTTGTCTGCAAAAATTTGGACAGACTCAAAATATTGTTGATAAATTACCTGGTCCATGAAGAAGTATAGAAATTTAAAAAATAACATTTTTAGGCGTTGCCTAGTATGTAGGTGAAATAATTCAATTAGATGAATCTCACCCGCATAAATAAAGGTTTCAGCTCTTTAACTTCACAAACATCAACAGATGAAAGAATTGAAGGAATATAGATGTTCAAATATAGGCAGAATGGTGAATGTTGCACAGTGTGTAAAGTGGCCACTTAAACCAGCCATTGACAGGTCATAAGCCCTGTAGATGCCTAGACTTCCATATTTTTATTCTTAAATGTTCTTCATCTCTGTTGTAATATCTTAATTTATACTTATTCATATATGCATCTACTACCTGCATCTAATAAATTATTGTTGGTTGTGAATTTTTACAAAGAAATTTAAATGTTCATGGAAGCAGAGAGAGAGAGAGGAAAGTAGAGTTGGAGCTATACAGTGTCTTCTCCCTTTTATGTACTTTTATTTAATATTCATATTTTTACTTTTTTAGAATTCAATTATTTTTCCCCTCTCCTCCTGCATTCATAATAAATTAGTGTGAAATCTGAAATTGGTCTTACTTTTTTATTGTTCTTTTGTACCTTGTGTTATATGAAGACTGTATGATTTCCTTAATAAATAAATAAATTATATTTTTCGCGATCTGGCAATATTACGCGGCGACTTTACGCATGCGCGCGGCGAAAGTGGGGGGATATTTGGCCACAGTTTGATGTTTTCAAATATGATTCTATGCTCCTTCTGGACTGTTCTTAATTCTAACTAACTAACTAACTAACCATCACGCCATTTCCCCGGAGGGGTAGGCAGAGAGGATAGAACGCCACACCACTCTGTCCTGGCACACTTCCTTTGCTTCCTTCACATTCATACATGTTCTCATGCACGCACGTCGATTATTCCGACTTTTCACATGACCACTTTCAAGAATTTGTTGTACTCGATCATGCCACGTCTTTCTCGGCCTTCCTCGACTTCTACAACCAGACACATTCGCATAATAAATCTTTTTAGCCGTTCTTTCATCATTCATTCGCTCCACATGACCGGACCATCGCAAAAGACCTTTCTTAATTTTGTCGATAATGCTTAACTCAGCCTTGCATTCTGCTCTAATTTCGACATTAGGGCACCTATCATACATTGTTTTTCCGCACATTCGCCTGAGGGATCGCATTTCAACAGCATTCAGTCTACTTTCGTCCCTTTTTTTCCAACTCCATGCTTCGCTTCCATACATTAGGGTTGGTACCAGAACTCCATTATGAACTGCTAATTTAGCCTCTTGCGATAGACACTTATTTGCTACGACAGACTTTAAGGCACCATTAACTCTGTTACCGGCACTAACCCTCCTTTCAATATCCTCGTCCATATTTCCATCTCTAGTAAACATACTACCCAGATATACAAATTCTTCGACCTGTTTCAAACTATCTCCATTTACTACAATCTTCTTCTTAATTCTATGGCTTCAGATATAAAATTTGTATAAGTTTACATTAGTTCAGGATCCAAGATTCTATTTCCCATACGAAACTATGTTCTCGGCTTGTACTTACTCCCAAAGCCATCGCGTGTGCTATTCCGAATTTAGGGACATTTCTAGCCCATAATGGTTTAAAGTGATCGGTTAAGCAGATTTTTCCCCCGCGGTACATCTTGGCTGTTTTTCCATCCAGACTGGGGAGAGCGATTTCAGGAGCAGTAGTGGGGTACGTGACTGGTATCTAGAAATAAAAAAACACTTTGTTACAGTGCGGATATATTCCTTGGTACCTACGCTCTACACTGCGCACACAGATGCGTTTCTACTATCATCTGAACAACTGTGGGTGGCTTCAGCCAGACGACAGAATTTGATCCAGGATACGGCTCTACCTAATGTAGGGAGTACCGCTTTACCCACCGTTAAACTACTGGGAGTTTTACTCAATTCTGATCTATCTCTTGACGCTCAAATTAATGGAACGATAAGTTCATGCTTCTACCAGCTGAGACAAATTAAATGCATCCGCAAAAATTTGCCGGTTGATGCCGCCCGTCAATTAATAAATGCGTTTGTAGTGTCTAGAGTCGATTATTGTAATGGTATCTATGCAGGTCTACCAATGAACAAAATGACTCGCCTACAATCTGTATTGAATGCCGCAGCGAGACTTATTTTCGGAATCTCTAAGTTCAGTCATATCACTCCACTACTTCGGGAACTACACTGGCTACGTTTTCCACAGAGGGTCGAATACAAACTCTGTTGGCTTATGTATAAGTCACTGCACAACTCGGCTCCGGAATATCTAAGGGAACTATGCATTCCAGATGAACTAGCTGACAGGCGTCTCACGCTTAGATCAGCTACGTCTACGGCGAGAGGAAAAGTTATTATACCTCTACGCAAACAGCGCACTAAATTTGGTGAACGCGCATTTGCGGTCGCAGGCCCTATGGCATGGAATGCTCTCCCAGCAGAGGTGCGAGGCTGTGAAAGTGAAGTGATGTTTCGGAAAAAACTTAAAACCCACTTGTTCTCTAGATCATTTGAATAAATCCGTAGCACGTGACAACAAAATAAATTATTTTAATTAAATCACAAATTTAAAAGCTTCAATTAAATTAACTTAACAATAGAATCACCATGTAAAGCGCCCTTGAGGTATTTTATTACGAAAATGGCGCTATATAAGTTATCCATAATAATAATAATAATAATCTCCCAGGGAACAGCCAAATATGAACCAAGTGTTTTTACAGTTATTTACTAGGAAAAAGACAATAGATCCTGTTTACTGCACACCAAAATAAAACAGAGACAAGTTTGAGTTTGAGTATCGTCTATTGTCTTGTTAACCTTAATAATAAGTTAAGGAATGCTATCTTTGTTTACTTTTTTATATTTTACTTTTTGTGCTGTTACATGTTCGCTTAATTGCCATACTTACTAGTTCTTTGCTCAATGTATTATTATTGCGTTTTATACAATTATTTTTTATTATTAACTTTTTAAAATCATTCTTATGTTGTTGAAATTCCATTTGTCGATGCATTTTGAAGCTGCAAGACTTTTTGTGATGTTAGCTATCATATTATTTTTATCATATTATGTAAATGTTATCAACTATCAAATATCTAAATTTAGTAAATGGGGTCTAGAATTTCAACCGTCCATGCGCTCAGTAGCTGCGAGACTTGTTGTTATCTACATTTTAATTTTATAAATTTGCTTTTTATTTCGTTTTTAAAATATCACTTAAACTCTAAACTTCATTGTCAAATAAAAAATTTAAAAGTAAAAACGTAAATAGGGGCTAGATTTCTTATTGTCCATGCGCTCTGCGTTCTGTTATCTATCTCATATATATCATAATTGTAATATATCATAATTGTAGACGAGGAACTAGAATCCCAACCGTCCATGCGCTCTGTAGCTGCAAGACGTGCTGGGATATTTATTTATTGTACAGCGCCCTTGAGGTGATTTTCACAAAAATGGCGCTATATAAATTATTATTATTATTAGTCCTGGGACAAAACAATATTGTTTTGTCTCAGGACTCGACCATTGTCCACGTGTAAATAGCAATTTGTAGGACAACAAAATTGTTGCGAGACATCGCCATCGAGACAGACAGGCAGGCTATCTCCGGGGAACAATGATTACTTCCACGACTGAACACACACGGACAGGACCTTGTGACAATAATGATTTGATTGATGTGAATGTGTTACTCTCAATTTAACTGGCTCTGACCGTCACAATATATTGATAGTCACATCACAGATGCAATCGCTGGTTTCCAGATTGAGAAAGTTGCGTCATGTATTCTGTTCACTTAGGAACATCTTGGACATTGGCACTCACAGAACTGTGTATTTTGCTCTTTTCCAGTCAGTGGCAACCTCTGGTATAGTGGGCTGGGGAGGTTGCGCTGCGTCTATCACGAACCCCCTAATAAACATACAAAAAATAATACTTAGAGTGATGCTGCGTTGCCCCCCCACCTTCCCACCTGAGACATTGTTCCAATTCATGAAGGTACTGCACATTAGAGAACTTTTAAAAAAAGAGTCATTGACACATTATTGGTCATGCAGCTACAAGAGTGGATTGCAGCAGAATGCTCGTACGAGGTTTTCCTGTAATCTGAATTATTACGACGTTTGCTCAGAGGAATTTATCTTTTGTGGCCCCAAGAGTGTTCAATGTCCTGGATGAACATATTAAGTTTTTCAAAATGAAAGCCATTTTCAGAAAGAGTGTCAAAGTCTGGTCAAAAGGAGGGAGATAGATAGCTATTTTGCAGTTCCTCAGTAAGTGGGCACTTGTAACCATAGAGATTGTGGCACGAATACAAGTCTAATGCGCACTTTAGACGGGAAGAAAACGGTACAGTTTCTTGTGCAGTTTGCAAACTGTACGGTATAAAGCGAAAACTGTATGAAATAATGAATGGCCGGCGCGACGTTTGGCTGACCTAAAAGTTTAGGCAGATATTGATATAATATTAATAATATTTGTCTGATTTATAAAGCGCCATTTTTGTAAAAAATCACCTCAAGGGCGCTTTACAATTGTATACCTAAACTTATATTCGAACTAAACTCAAGTGATATATTATAATTCCAGATTTAAAATTGAGGGTATGATAGTTTGCGCCGCCACTGGACTTTTGCTCAGAGAAATTTCTCTTTTGTGGTCCTAAGAATGTTTAATGTCCTGGATGAACTTTTCAGGAAAAGTATACAAATTTGGATTTTGTCTAAGGGAAGAGACCATTGCAGGAGACTGCTGCGAGATATTGCATAGATTTATATACTGTTAAGCGTGTTGCCCAGATGCTTATTGAAATATATGTATGTAGATGTAATAATATATAATTTTTATTTTTGCTATTATTCAATAATGTACATGCTTCCAATTTCCATTATGTGGCATCCCAACTCAACACAGGGCCCTTGGCCTTATAGAGTTAGGGATGAGTTATTATTGTATGTTTTTGTAATATGTATGTATTTGTATGAATAAATAAATAAATAATATATTTAAGAAAACTTGATCTATGTAAATAGAAATATTGTTGATTTTAGATGAAACAGAGATTTCCACAGGTTCAACATGAGAAATAAAGATATGCTAGTTGTGCCCACTACTAGACTGCAAAAAATTAATATTTTTTGTGCCTCAAACTGCATACGATTCTACAACAAGGTACCTCTCGATATTCAGGCTTTGCCAACAAAAAAGTTTAAAGATTTCCAGGCTGTTTGGAAAGAGCTACTATAGAGTCGGAGAATATTTGCAGGACAAGACAAGACAGCTTGGCATTAATTTTCCCTCTCTGTTGCAAAAAAATTAGATCAAAATAACTCCCTAGGGAGGAAATCCAGCCTGTCTACAAACATTTGGACACCCTCAAAACATTGTTGTTATTACTTACAGCTTGTCCACCACATACCGCACACCGCATCGGAGGACACAAGGACCTTGGTCGTGCCCATATACATGAAAAAATTGCTCGTTGCCGAACGAGAAAAGCTGCCCGAAGGAGCTCTCTGTAATCTGGTAGCAAGAAGGTCATCCAGGAGTCCGTAATGTGCACTTGGATTGAGAAAAGAGGGGAGTGAATTCTTCGCTGACTGGGATTAAATCGATTGGACATGATCAATTCGCCAAAATTATTACAAAACTTTTTAAAAGCCTCAAAATTCTTTATGGAAGCCACCAGATCTGTATATCCGACAGGACCTATAACAGGGCCACGGATAGTAGCGAGAAGCTCCATTTGGTAATCATAGAGAGGCGCAAAGGGACAAGACCACAGGATGTGCTCGGAAGATTGATTAGGATATCCGCAGCAGCACGAAGGGGAATCGTAAAACGAAAAACAAATAATTAGTCATGTTATTAAAAATAATGCTTCACAAAAATCGCACTTTTCCCTCATTCCAATTGTTTCAAGAAGCTAAACTTTTAGACCTAAGACCAATATATTGTTTTCAATGTTTAAAATATATTACAAACAATTAAAATAGATCAAGTCGAAGAAGGAATCGTGTGTTAGAAATACCACATTGTAAAACGAGGCTCGCACAGAGACATGCATATTTTATTGGCCCAAAAATTTTTAATTCTTTTTTTACTGATAATATTTCATTGATTCCAAACTTTCAAAATTTTCCTACTATTAAAAAACACGCACTATCCTGGATTCAAACTAAAGATATGAACTCTCTTGTTCTATGATTTATTTTGTTGTCCTTTAATAATAAGGAATATTTTTGTGTTTTTTTTTTAAATATTTTTTATTTCCTTTTTTAACTAACTAACTAACTAACTAACCATCACGCCATTTCCCCAGAGGGGTAGGCAGAGAGGATAGAACGCCACACCACTCTGTCCTGGCACACTTCCTTTGCTTCCTTCACATTCATACATCTTCTCATGCACTCACGTCGATTATTCCGACTTTTCACATGACCACTTTCAAGAATTTGTTGTACTTGATCATGCCATGTCTTTCTCGGCCTTCCTTGACTTCTACAACCAGACACATTCGCATCATAAATCTTTTTAGCCGTTCTTTCATCATTCATTCGCTCCACATGACCGAACCATCGCAAAAGACCTTTCTCAATTTTGTCGATAATGCTATAATTAATTACTATAAAAAAAAATGTCAAATAATCTTTTACAGAATATTTTACATTTTCTTTCTTATGTTACACAAATATTATAACTGTCCATTATTTATTATAGGAGCAAAAATTCATTAAAATTTTCTTGTATACCCACGAACAGGCCATGCCTTTGCGGGGTTTTTTTGTTTACTATTTTTACTATTAATATGTATTTCATTGCTATGTAATTATGCTTTATTTTTTGAATACTCTGTTTTATCACTTACATTTATTGTAAAAAAAAAAAAAAATACTTACATCAAATTCTACATCAAACTCATATTTGAGAAGGTCTTGAATGTACCAGCATTTTCCAAACCACTTGGTACCGGTTTTGTCAGACTCCAATCTGAACCAGTCGTTGTCGGCTTCTTTATTATTTTCGACATACTGAAATAATAACACCATAATTTTGTAACATATTAAGATAAATTCATTTGTTAACATTTTGTGTTGACTTTATGCATTCTAAATAAACTTATCAATGAAACTTCCCTGTCAAAAAGCAAGTATTGTGCTAACTTTATCTGTTCAAATGTGTATTTCCTACTCTGTTGTATTTCGCCAAGTGTCCTATTCCCACCTTTAAATAATAAAAGCTTAATCCCAATTTCGGTCCAAAAACTCCCAAAAATTAACTGTTCAGCAAACTAGTTGTAAATATTTATGTTTCTGTCCCCTATTAAAATACTTATTTAACCTTTCTCCAAAATATGTTAAGAATGGTATAAAAACTGTAAATGTTGTAAACAATTCACCAGTCTTGAAGATGCCTACTTAGGCAAAAGCGCTTGTTGGTCAATATAATAAAATTAAACCAACAAGTTTTATTGATAAGTTTATTTATAATTTTATCATAATCATTAACTATGGGGTTTTATCAAGAAATATCAACAAAAAACATCAATTTATGCATTCTGTCGATATTTATTTATTCACACTTTTTATCAAAATACAATTCCATATTCACTTTGCCCAGCTAACAAGGGTACATACCCCGTTCCAAGCTAGGCAATTACATTTTTATATATTATAATACTTAACAAATTAATATAGAGCACAGACAAACAAAATATAAACTTATTCGGATACACATTTTGATTCATATACATACAGACATACACATATATACACACATGTATATATAAATATACACATATATACACATGTACATACACACACACGTAAAGACACCCATGCGCATACACATACATACATTCATAAAAACATAGACAATATAGTTTTGATATTTCAAATATTTGAAAATATAGGTGCAAAATGTTGATTTCAAATTTTATCCTATGTCCAGTGGTTACGCCACATTTATTTGTTGTATTTATTTGCTGCATACTAGCCCTGGTTAAGATGTTGCGTTTCTTACTGTGGGTATGTACCACATTTTGTCTCCGGCCCAACATGTTCAATATTCAAAATTACTCAAATGCATTTAACAAAAGAACAATTGTTAATTTAACCGAACTGTGAGAATTCATGTGCTCAGATAATTTTCACTTCTCACCGCGATCGCGAACCAGTTACTTTATCCACTGTGTCGTGAAATAATTATAGTCAAGAACCATCTCAAGAGCCCTCCTTCATGACCCCGGGATCTGATCTGATCCTGACTGCCGCGAGACAAGTGACCAACAATAAGGTACCAGAACCCCAGTGCAAGGTGGGAATTGCATTCATTGTAGTCAGGGTTCGGTGGCAAAGCATAAAGATAACACATTGCGCGAATCAGACAATTACGAGCGTTCATTTGCCAACGGGCAAGTGGCGCGATCACCTAGAATAAAGATTACTCTTTCAAAGTAAAAAAAATAAAATGCGTTGAAAGAATAAAAAAGCTTTAAATGCGATTATTCAGGAATTTGTTTTAATGACTTAATGCATTTTGTCATTAAAGCCTTGATATTAATTAATAAAAATTTTAATAAAATAAATGTTCAATTTTTTATACAGCTGAACATAGTTAGGCAGAAAGCAGGCAGCCATAGAAAAGTGAAACGGAGATAATACCACTTTTGTGAAAAGAGTGAAAAATCGAATCTACACAACAGTTGGATTGTTTTTTGCTTTGAGACGTGATAAATAATGCATACATTTGTGTTTATAATTCCTTTTAATACAAAAAAGAATTGAATTATTAAGCATTTATTTGTTTAAATTTATTGCAACAGAGAGGGAAAACATTATTGAGAAGGGAATATGGAAGTCTAGGCATTTATTTACAGGGCTTACGACCTGTCATTGGTTGGTTTAAGTGGCCACTTTACACACTGTGTAACATTCACCGTATGGCCCATGTTTAAACATCCACATTTCCTTCCTTCAATTATAATTCCTTCAATTATACGATACGCCATAACTTCCTGGGGGTTATCAAGTGAAACTAATATTAATTTTATTCAAACCTTGCAAAATTCTATGATCAAATTGCTACTACATAAAGATGTATACCGCCAGAGACACAATATTTCAATATCATTAATGAATAAATCTGTAAATAAATTATCTGTTAGGGCTCTACTTTGGTACACATTAATTTGTCAGCATGCGTCGCACTCCGAGTATAAACTCAAGTTGGTACATGATTACAACACCAGGTTTACTAGTATGGAAGGGCTAGCTGTTCCTAGATACTGCAATAAATATGGCAAAAGGACACTGCAATACAGTATACCTAAAATATTTAATATGTTACCAAACAATATTAAAAATACTGAGTTAAATACAGGAGTTCGACGTTTGCTCAAATTATGGTTATTAGAAAAAAGTTTTTTGTATTAGTGATAGTTTTTAATTTTTCAAAATGTAGTCTGTAATTGTTTTTCAAGTAAAATTATTGTTAATGTAGGCTAAGTGTAAATAATTAATGTAATTTATAAGAACCTGCTGACGAGTTGTATGTATGCAACTCAGCAGGACTTTAATTTAAGAACTTTTTGTAAATATTTTTGAAAAAATAAATAAAAAGAATTTTTTTTTTTTTCCTCAACCCTTTAATCTGTTGACTTTTGTTAAGTAAAGGAGCTGAAACCTTTCTTATGTGGGTGAGATTCATCCGGCTGAACTAAATCACCTACTAGGCAACGCCTGAAAACAATTTTCAAATCTTTATAATTCTTCTTTTAGCAGGCAGTTAGTTCAACAATGTTTGAGTATGTCCAAATGCTTGCAGACAGGCTGGATTTTCTCCCTAGGGAGCATTTGGACATACTCAAACATTGTTGAATTAACTACCTGGTAAAAGAAGAATTGTAAAGATTTGAAAATTGTTATCAGGCGTTGCCTAGTAGGTGATTTGGTTCAGCCGAATGAATCTCACCTAAATAATAAAGGTTTCAGCTCCTTTACTTCACTAAAGTTGCAGACTGGCTGGATTTTCTCCCTAGGGAGCATTCGGACATACTCAAACATTGTTCAATTTATTTATTTATTTGACAATTGTAGTCTGCATTACTTTAAGGGATTTTTAACCCATCACGTAATGCAGACTGCAAATATAAGTTAGAAGATAATGAACAGAAAGCAGATAGCTGCTAAACTGCCGATATGCACAGAAAAATAGATCCATATTATCCGCAGACGCCTTGTTCAGCAAGCGAATTGCCCTATTAATGGGGAAATTCTGACTTGCATTAGTGTGCGCACTTCTGGGTGTGTAAAACAGTGCATGTGATCTCGCTCTAGTATAATTATTATGAACATGCAAACTGATCTTTTTCGGTATATTTGGATTATATATACTTCCAGAAATCGGCTTGTAGAAATGATTCCAAAGAAAAATTTGACGACGAGATTCGAGGGTGTTGTAATCCAGCGTCCATGCTAGAAATAATGATAGATACAAGAATGGATAATTATTCTTTTCTTTTAGATTTAAGGAACGCAAAAATCGCTTTTGAACCTTTTCTATTTCAAGGATGTGGTTTGATTCAGAAGACTCCCAAATAATGGAACAGTATTCTAGTATTTTTGCGAGTTTTTACCTATGTTTCTATCATAGAATTAAGAATAGTCCAGAAGGAGCGTAGAATCATATTTGAATACATCGGACTGTGTCCAATAATCCCCCCACTATGCCCCACTTTCACCACGCGCATTCGTGATGTCGCCGCGTAGTGTTGCACGATGGGAAAAATATAATCATAACACAAATGTAAGGTAAAAAAAAAGCAATCTGTTAATTTTTCTAAAATTTTATTGTGCACGCGGAAATATTGATTGACACAACAGAGTAGATAAGTAAAGCGTCATTTAATATGAGTTATTGAATTAATGAACTTTAAACTTAAAATATAAAACAAATTTTATTTGACTTAAAACGGATATTTTTATATCATGTTAAATAATATTTGATGTTTTAAAGAAAATGTCGGTCAAATGTCCACCATAGAGTTGTTTAATCCGAGGCCCAATTTTCATTAGTTCTCTCATTAGATGAGCAAAGTAGGGTAAAAATATTCACTACCCTGGCAACACTAACGAAATGTCCATTTTGATTTCTTTGACAATCTGACAGATGGAAAAATAATTTAATTTTTAAGTAATGTATTTGCTACA